>NW_016690406.1:117846-292320 GCF_001604755.1 Lepidothrix coronata
CTCTCATACTCTTCAACAGGTTGCAAAAAATACATACAGGCAAGTGATGTTCAAATGGGGGAGGAACGATGCAGGCTTAGGGGCAAGGATCTGATTAATTCCATATTCCTTTTCATGCTTACTGTGGTCTGGAGTAATTGTTCAGGGCAGGAGAGAATTCAGTGCCTCCATATTTTTGAGGATACTCATCTCACTACCCTACTTGTCTCAACAATAACAATTGTTATACTACAGCTTTCCTACCCTGGAAGTATATTGCAAGCATATATATGCATTAAAAGATGTGAGACTTATGTATCCTGTGATAATGAATCCAAAAGCAATACTGTAGACAGAGGTGGGAATCAGACCACTGGTCCATCTGATCAGGCATCCATCCTATTAAATGTCTTCTGCTGCAGCAGTGGGAGGCACAAGAAATCCTAAGCTGTAATAGTGGAACAACTAATTTTTTCATTATTGATCTTGATAGTAAATTAGAAGTTGTGTTTCTCGGGACCTTGTGCATCTTTAAAGAAATAGTTTTAAGAAATAAAATATGCCACACTAAACTAATCCTAGAGCTAACGAACAGGCATTGGGACTAGCAGCTTTTGCTATTACCTACTGCTTATTATTGTTATTATTATTATTTCTTTTTAATTATGCAAAGTGCTAATCAGTTTGATTATGCACAGTGCTAATCAGGTTAATTATGCAAAGTGCTAATCAGTTATTCTCTAAGCACACGAGGAGAGCAGAGGTGCTGGCAGTGAATGGTGGTTCTAGATGGGGGTAGTCACGGCAGTCATTCCTTATTAAAAGAGGAGTAGGTGAGATGATAGGGGTTTTTGCTTCCATTAGAAGTAAATAATAAAAAAAAAAAAAAAAACCCGTGAGGGGGATAGCTCTGGTGGGGTAATTCTTCTTTCACAGCAAGGCAGACTTTTTTTCCAAGTCAGCTCATGCTGTTGGATGATTTCTGTAGGAGTTTGAGTGCACTGATTTGGGAAAATGTATTGCAGAGTAGTCTTTTAATGGATAGGGTACAAGGTGCACCCACTTAATATGTTGAGGTGCATAACTAGAAAAAATCACAAATTAAGGGAGTTTGGTCAATGTAGCAGTCACCTTTTAAGCACTGGTAAGTAGGATACTGATAATGTAACCTGTATGATGGTTGTTCATATGTTTTTATGGTTGAGGGCACTGTATAAGCATACAAAATATATTTCTTTCAGTGTAATACCTTTAAAAGCTGTAGGAATGTAGGTTGCCTTATCAGCAGAACGTATGTTAGGTGCATTTCTTCTTCCTCTTTAGTGCTAAATTATAAACAAGAATTTTGTCTTCCTGTGAAACAAGATCTGTTTTCAGTAAGCTATGTTCTCCTGACAATTACTGAAGCTTCACTCTGTCTCTCTTATATGCTCTGTGTCTAATATCTAACCAGTATTCCTTATTTGATTATGTTTCAGTATTGGTGTGGGATACATAAGCATCACTTTTTTCAGTTAGTAATGGAGATGACATTCCCAGAGCAGAAAGCTACTTGCTCATAAAAGTGTTGGGTAAAGCATCTTAAGAGATTTTTAAAGTCATTAAAACAAAAGACTACTTCTGTATAAGGCCATCAGTACTAGAAGGTTACTGCACCAACAATGCAAGAGAAATTTTCTTTGAAAAATTACTCATTGAGGGTACTTACTTATGGGGATTCATGACAAATTTCCAAATATATTTAAGGTAGAAAGTAAAGCAAAGCATCAGTAATATATGGCTTAAACCAGAGCCTGAAAATGAATAGTATTGCCTTCTTGGCTGTGTGACTACTCCACAAGACACTGATCCTTGAAACAAGTTTACTACCAGATATGTGATCACAAACACTCATCTATTCTTATAAATTCCTCTGGTGTTAGAAATCTAGACAAACCAATGGTCTGGTGTCAAGTCTAGAGCCTTAGGTCTGGAGGAGGGGACTATGGGGTGCAAATAACCTTAAGTGAGAGGGGGATACACCAGACATCAGGGTCCTGAGATCTGAATGCTTTCCTGTCTGAGAAGAATCCTCTGAAGCTGATGTGCAGCTTCTAATAAACTGATGATGGATCAGGTCGTGGCTACCTTTAAGTGCTGCTCCAGAAGAACTTGGTCTGTTTGCCTCAGATCTGATTTTGACTTGAAGTTGTCTGTTCCTCAGCCAGGGTATTTCCGTAGGTTTATTGTTTTATTTTCGTTTATTGTCAGTGGTTCCAGTGCCTGTTTGTTCTTTCAGTGCACTCCACTCCTCCCTCATCAGCATTTTGATGAGGCACAATAGGAGAGTGTGTATGATCTACCAAAATAGGGGAAAACTGACTTTTTCATGCAATCCCTTGGCATTGAGCAGCCCTGCAGGAAGCAGATGCTTACTTAGATTGCTGTAGTAACAGAAAGTGGCAGTCACACACGTTCTTGATCATTTCTCTGTTTTTTGGAGGCTGGACTTGTTATATCGGAAGGGAATCAGTTTGAAATTTATTGCGATGCTTTAGGTATGTTCCTTGTTATCATCCATATCTTTTCAAATGCAAGTCAAATCCTATGGAAAGAAAACTCAAAAGTTTTCATGTTCCTATGTGTATTTTCCCATAGTATTTAAAAGCTGTTGTAGAGGAAGAAGACCCTTGAAAGGCCAAAAGCATAAACCTCACACCATAGTATTTGCATCTTAGAAATATAAATCTACCTGAGACATAATCATAACTTCTGTTGAATTTCACCATCTCAGATGGCTGGCCTTCTGATGAACTGGGGAGCTAGAAAGGCACAAACTCACATTTGGCTCCCATTCCTACTGTTTTCTTTGTAACCCTGCTGAATTGCATTACCTTGCTCTATTTTAGTTTTTCTTGATGGTAGTAAAGTATGGTTAATAACATGGACCTAATGCAGTGGAGGTGGTTTATGAGGCAAACATATTGTTTGCAAAGTGCTTTGATATCTCTGGACTAAAGGAGTTATAGAAGTGCTGTGTACTATGGGGAGTTATTTGTGTTATTAAGAAGCATCAACAAATCTTGTGATATTGTGTAAATTAGTGCAAGATGGCACCAAAACAGTTTGTGTATTCCTAAAGAGTGAAATAAGTGGATGGAGAAAATTCAGTTGCATTGACATTAAGCTAATGGGTTAGCAACAAATGAGGAGACCCTAGTAAAGAAACTGTGCCTCCTGTGCTTTAAGTGTGTCTTGAGTGAACAGAGAATGCATTTGCTTGTATGGTAGAAAGTCGTTGCTTCAAAACTGCTCCTGCATTTTCTTGAGGACCTGGTCTTCAGAGGTGCAGGCTAACTGCTACTCAGCCCAGTAGGAGCTGAGTCTGCTCATTGGCATTCACACAACTGGGAGCTGGTGGAGAATTAATAACAAAAAGATTTTAAATGTTCAGCCTGACCTTTTAAATTTACTGACCTGCATTCAGGTTACAAATACACAGCAATTTTCTCTTGAGCTGCAAAGACTCTAAATGTTAAATCAGTAACTCGATCAGACTAGCAGCCCTTCTCCTTTCAGTTCTCTTGTGCCCAGCTGCCATGACTGGAGTAAAGGAACAAAAAAACTATCTAAACGTGTCCCTATCTTACTGTGACACAAGTACTTGGAAGAAACCCCACTGACATAAACTAACAGAAAGTGACATATTGTTTAAAAATTTGTTTCAAATGTCTTCTCCCATTGATCTTCTTCAAGGGAGATAAATAAACACTGTGTGTGGTGCAGCCAGTCTGAGTATTTTTGCTTCTACAAGTGTTTATACATTCCCTGGTGGGAATGTATTGCTGTTTGTTGACTATAAATTCCAGACCTGTATGTTTGTAATGTATACATTTACAGGAGCAGTGCTGTTTTGGGAGTATGGTCAGGTTAGTGCCTCCTATGAACAGTACCAGGTGAATAGTGGGTGGGGTGGTTTTTTTTTCCTCCTTCCAAAGCAGTCAGTTTGTCTTTGTGCTCTCAGTGAAAGAGAGTCTGTGGTAGCAGGAACTTTAGTAAAGCGGGACCTTCTGTGCTCAGATTAATGCAGGTAGGTGCATTAATGCAAGGAAAGCCATGTAGGATTTGTTGGGGAGGAATAAAGTTACTTTAACTTTTCATCTAATTAAGAAATAACTTTGTCGTGCTCTCAGTTTGTTCAGTGATGATCTATGTTTTCTCTCAGGAGGAAGTGACTGAAGTTGTTACAGGTGACAAAATGCCCGGGAGCAGAGACCCCTCCTGCTCCTCTGTTCCTGTTTTGCAGTTCTCTCCCATGTCTTTGAATAAAATCTTTTTCACTTACTGCTACTATCAGCATCTTAATCCCCAGGGCAGCAGGAGTGTGTAGAAGATTTTGGTGACGATGGAGGCACTTCATCCTCTAAACTGAGTGAGCATTGCTACCTGAATATAATGTATGTGTAGGAGCAGTTCAGCTTAATCAGTCATCATTTCTTCTGTTAGGTGGAAATTTTCCTTGAACCCATGCTTCTGTTGTGTTTGTCCAAGTTAAAATTACATGTTTCTGATGTTCCAGATTGTTTAAAGCCTGCCTAGCACTTTCCTTTTTGCTCTGTCTCATGCACATTATCTACATTTATTAGACATAGGTTTCATTGCCTTGCAGTTACCATTACAGAAACCACTCATCTAAGTTTTATTGAGTTGTAACCATTTTCAGTTATAGTAGCTTTAAACGTAATTTTTGAGAGAGGTGCTTCTGCCACAGGTGGCCTGTTCACAAATCTGATGCTGAAGGAAAACATTTGGGTTTGCCCGTGCTAAAATATTCTGATAACATCTTTTAAGAGTTCTTGTGCCTTCATGGTTTGGAATGAAATCAACTGAATGACCTTTGTGGCAAGGACGTATTATTTTTGTTCTACTTGATACTTGTGTATTTCACCAGCCTGACAATAGCTGTTCCATGAAAATAAGGAGGACCTACTACCATTATCAGCTTTTTAATGAACTCAAGAGGCAGAGATCTGTCTAGTGGGCCTGCAAGTTGCCATACTGTTGATAGCCCCAAAGCACTGATATGTTGGTGTGTAGCAGATTCCCTTTTTCGCTTGGCTATTTGAAAGTCCAGGGAATTAAATACATGGGGGAAAAAAATGAAATAATATTTCATATATCTAAAAGTCAAACCTGTGAATACTAGAATTAAAGTTGACAGAGCAACCTTAATTCAACTTCCCTGTGCTTTTCCAGTTTTTAATTATGTAATCACATGCTGCTTTTGGTGGGAATCAGCCTTCTCATAGTATACCTGATGGACCTGGTCTGAGGTTGGAGAGGGGTTCTTAAGAGACTGTTTTCTTTAGAATCAGCTGCCTCACTTTCTGCAAACACTGGAAAATGTTTAGTATATGAGACAGAACGTAGCAGAAAATCAAAGGGTGCTTTTATTCTCAAGCTTACCATGAGAGCATGCATGTGCTTAAAGCAAAAAATGTGCTTGAATTGAGTTGCTTGTAAAATCAGACATCTTTAGGTGGATTACAAAGCAAGCTAGTATTTCTGATTTCTCTTACCAATTCACTTACTCCTTTTAACTCTTCATTATTTCTATCTTTTAAAACATTCTGTTTGATTTCCCTGAAAGACAAAAATAAAGTCAATACCAGTAGTAACAGCCTACTCTGGTCTTGCCTTCTTTCTCCTCACTTTGCTGGTATGCAAAACACTTTTTTTTTCCTTTTTCCTTTTTTTTTTTTTTTTTTACTCTCCCTATAAAATTGCAATTTCCAGGATTTTGACTTTCAGTTGGTAGGAAGTGCACTGTGTTCTACATTATTCACTGACAAAAGTGCACACAACTCTTCCTGACACTTTGACAGTTTAGTGGGGGATGCTGCTCTAAGTAGAATGTGTCTGTATCCAGGTCCGTTTTCTAAGCACTGGGAATTCAGCTGTTTTCTTGTGAATTCTTCTTTTCATATTTTATTGCTACAAAGAGAACACAAAGAGTGCCTGTTTCTTTCTTTCTCTCTCTTTTTTTTTTCTTCCAGTTGACACAATCAGTATTATTTGAAGAAAAAAATTACACACAGAATGGGAAATAGGGTGGGAAAGTGTAATAGGATCTGCAAATCTTTTCTGTCTTGTCTGAGTAAATGAGAGCTGATGAGAGATGCAGCACAATGAGAGCTGGGGAATGCTTGCTGAACTGGTATATAAAGATTGTTTCATTTTGCTTCATTTCATTTTACTGTATTGAATTTGAAAGAGAAAATTGCAGCGGACATGAAAGTTTGCTGTGGAAACACCTTGGGTTGCTGTACCCTTGACATGAACCTGGGCAAACATGAAAAGGAACGTTAAGTAAAGTAGTGTATGAATTGTGTAGGTGTGCTTCAGAAGCTACTTTTTGAAGAATGCCCTTTCACAAAGAGTGGCCCTGCCTCCTGGGTTATTCTGCTGCTTCTGTTTTTAATCCCTTAAGGTGTCACTCTGAGTTGTCTTTCTTGAGTTTTTTTTTATAATTTGATGGGAGGGGGAGTGTGTTGATTCAAAACCGTACTGATTTGGAAGATTATGTAGCAACATCGTTTTTTGCATGCCAAATTTCAGGAAGACCAGAAGGAGATTATTTGTTCGCCCATTTATGCCCACTCCAAAGGTTCATCCCCCTTTTTCAAATGAGTATAACTTGGGGGAACTTGGTCCTAGGTAGGGTACAACTACAGCAATGCACTCCTCAGTAGATAATTTTACCTTGCGCGTTACAAGCTGTGATGCTTTTGTCCAACTGGAGTGACTGCACATTGTTTGCTGGAAGGAGGAGCTGTAGTTAAAATCAGGTGTAAGTCAGTTTAATTTGAAAAGATTTTTCTTCTGCTACCTTATGTATCATTAATTCTCAAAAACTGGGGAAGATAGGATTTTTTTTCCACGTCAAAGTAGTTTGCAACGGTCTGAAATAATGCATGAAAAGCAAACTTTCCTGCATAAAAACTCTGACAACACAGACTATAAGATTTGACACTCCTGTTGGAGCCCTTGGGAGATGTCTTTGATGATAAAACATAAAAATTAAACATTTTCCTAATCTAAGTATGCACATTGTAACATTCAGAAGTAAGATTCAACGTCCTTGTCTTCAGAGTCCGGCTGATGTGACCCCAAGGCAGGTTCATGCCATAACCAGATTTAAGATCCTTCCCTTGGAAAAGTTTTGTGACTTCTGGATTTCTATGACATAGGCATGCTTGGCAAGCCTTTACTTAGCAAGCATTTTGCTTTGTACACATATTCCCTTATCAAAGTCTCAGAAACTGAAGAGGAGGGGTTAGGATTAGAGGGCACAGGAAGAGAAATGAAGAGGGATAGTTTTACTTTTCTCCAAGCAGAGGGATAATATAATATAGTTTTTCTGCTGCTCTGAGGGTAAGGGAAAGATTGGGTAAGTTATTTAATTCCTCACCCCTCCACACCCACCATTACCACTCCCTCTAAATGGAGACCTGGCAAGTGCAAAGGTACCCGCAGGGAAGTAAGTGTCTCTGGATGTGACTCATTCCAAGGAGCATCTCTTGAGTTCAGTGTCTGAAATCTTACTGTTGCTCAGTGTCATGGGTTCATGTTGTAAGTTTAAGCAAAATCAATTTTTTTGCCTGGTTGCGGTTTTGGAAGTGGAAAGGTTCCTCGGTTTGTTTTTTTGGTTTTTTTTTGTTTTTTGGCAGGTAAACTTCATAGACTCAAACAGGTAAAACTTGGATAACAAAAGAAAAGTGATGAAATCAAAATTCTTTTCCCTCTAGGAGTGGATAGTGCATGGAAAAGGGGGCAGTGTTCCCAGTATGTTGAGTAGATATAATGGCTACGCAGCATTAAGAACAGATCTAAGAATTTAAAGGCTGATTTAAATGCAGAATGTGTTGAGATATATTGGGGGTGCAGTAAGGTAATCAATCTTTTCTGCAAATTATTTTAGTCCAGTTTTTATGCTGTGCAGTCTGTCTACCTGTGCTAGTTCATATACAATAGTAATTCAAGGAATATTCTGTTTTAGCAGAATAAACAATTTTTTGCTGCTTGCTGCGTGAAATGTTTGCACTTGTAAATTCCACAGCCTCTTCCTCCCGCCTCCCATCCAGTATTGTTTTGTTCTGATTATACAACCTTGAAAGTTTAAAATTGACTGGTTTACTGTAAGAAGCATTAAGTAAATGCAATCTCTCTGTTTTTAATAACAGTAACTCAAATGTCATGTGAGATCACACCAGTACTCCAGTGTAATTAAGTTTTAGGTTTTCTTATGCACTCCAAAATGCCTGTGATGTGCAGTTAATAGTATTTTTCAGACAAGTATTAGGACACCTCAGCAGTGATGCCAGTGTGTGCTGATGTCTATCAGCAATGCAGACACCACAAAATAAGAGAAATTTCAGGACACTGTTATAATTTGTCTAAAAATATGCATGACAGCAGAGCTTTTTTACCTGAGTTTAGAGAGCAATAAGGCTTTGAATTAGAGTGAAGCTTCATAAATGAATAAGACATGAAACAAGATTTTCAAGTTTAAGTCCAGTGTGTATTGAGAGGGAAATATGGCTGAATATCAGATCTTCTGCATCTTGGATTTTGTATAATGACTGTACCTCAAGTCTCTTTTTTGCTATGCAGATTTTGACTATAAGCTGATATAAGACTGCACAAGAAGTTTTGGAGAAAAGCATTGAATAAACTTTTGGTCTGTGTGCATATATACAGAAACGTTATTTTTTTGTTTTGTTCTTTAAAGAAATCATGTTTTTTCAATACAAGAGCATTCTTTTTCTATTTCTAAGGAAATAAAATAGTACTAAAGATACCTCAGAATTACAGAGGAATGCCTCGAAATTAGTGAAACAAAATATTTCATTTAATTTAAACTGGTGGAGATTTTTTTTGCTTATTTCAAAGAAGTTTCAGTTTTCAAATGTTTTGAAGATGAAGGCCAAAATTTTCAATTCACAAGGAGGAATAATTTTTCTGAATTGGCTCCATCTGACATGCTTTACCTAGGCAGGTTTTGGATATAGGTTATACCCATATGCAGTATGGGTATAACAGCTCTGTAAATGGGGACAAGACCTGATTATTCTGGTATCTTGGACTGTCTGGGCTTGAGTTTGCAGCATAGAGATTTTGGGATTCTTGAGATTCAGCTTGGTTGTGTATAGAAGTGTTGGAATTGAGCCCCTAGTTCCTTTCTGAACCAGTCCCCTCGGATATGATAGGACTGTCAGACTTGCTAACAGTAATGGTAAAGTTTTGATGTGTTAATGAAGCCTCTCCTCCCCTAGAAAGCTGAAGTATACTTGCTTTATGTAAGTATTTAGGGACACAGTAAAGACCAATAGGTAATATATGGGCCATCTTCTCAGTCACCTTTTCAGATCATGAGCTAACACATATGTAAAGTTTAGCTGTTTCGTGGGGACAGCAGACCTGAAAAATTTCTGGCAGGTAGCCATAAAATAGCCCTTCCCTTACTTTATTAAAACAGCACATGCAAATGCTAACCAACTGTTTATTTTGTTCATGCAAATTTTTGCCCATGCAAATTTAGACTGCAGGTTTCCTTCCGTACACAGAAAGAGGTTAGAATGTCCTTTTGAGTGGGTAATAATAGCAAAAATAGTTTAGTAGCACCATCTTTTTTCTGTTTTCTCCTTAATCAAACGAGAACCACACAGACTTCATCGTGACAGCTGCATCAGGGAGGACTACAGGATTTGTCCCCACAGGTATTAGCTCGTGTCAATCCTATGGGGAGCTTTCTTTGTCTGCTGTCTGCCTTTTAGGGGGACTGATGGGGGCAAAAAGCAGAGAAATTGGGACAGGCAGTGGGAGTACCTGCCGTGGCTTCAACTGCCCATTGCCAGCTTGGAAATGCTAGTTGACATTTGAGAGAACATACTTTGTATGAGAAAGTGATGAGTGAATGGAAATTAAAACAAAAGGGTTGAAAATAGAGCTGTAATCTATCTAGCCCTGCATCTCAATAAACCAGGGACATTATTTCAATAGTGAATTTGGGGCAGATATTGCAGCAAGTGCCACAGTAGCGGGGGGTCTTCCCCCCACTCCCTCCTCCCCTTCCATTAAATCTACATTTGGAAGGTGGATGGTGCTGACTCATAAATTAAATTGGGGTAATGCATACAGTGTATATATATTTCTGTCACTTTGTCTCAAATTAAACACGAACCTTCTCCCCTGACAAGATGATAGAAAAGTTAATTGCTCGCCCTGGCTTTAAATTGGAATTTGAATTTGCAAAATGCTAAAGGTTTATGAGATCTAAATCATGAGGAGCTTAAATTACATTCCTGTGATAAAATATTAATAAATCAATTAAAACATAAGCCGAGTATAATATTACTTTTTTTGTAGGAACCTTGAACACAATAATTCATTAGAGTGTGCAGTAACAATTATTGTATCTTTTTTAATTTTCTTTTTTATTAGTTTCGCTTTTTTTTAAACTGGGGAAAAGGCAACATCAGATGGGAAAACACCACACAGTGATGGAATATTATCCTGGTACCAAATCTAGTCATCTCCTAGTAACGATGCATGTGCATACAAAAGCATTTGAACACCCTGAACTCCACACATTGCATCATGGCTCCAGTATAACAAGATTCACTCACTGAAAGCTGGGGGCTGTTTTTTCCCTTTTCACCATGGGAAAGAAGGGCAGTAGCGCAGGAAAAAGGGAAGAAACCTTACTGCTCCTAATTTTTTTCCTTTTTCTTTTCCAGCCCCTTTCAATGCCATTTTATCCTTTTCTTATTCTCCTTCTATTCTTCTTTCTCTTCGTTGGTATAAGATTGGAATGATTTCAGTGTCAAAACCATTAAAAATTCACAGACCTTTCTGTAAAACTGTCCTGACTTTTGTGTTGGGTAAACCTAGCCTAGAATTGGATTTGGTTGCTAAATTTTTAGTTATGTTGTGAACAACTCTCACAGCTCTAATCTTTACATAACCCATTTCTGTGTACTATATAAAGAGCACTTCAGGCACAGTATGAAACTTAGTTATTATTTGAGGAAGGAGGTGTTATGCTAGCTCAGCATGCATTTCTTATATGCAAACATTAATACACAAGGAATGCAATTATTACATATACCTGCACACCTCTAGTGCCTGTGAAGGTGCAGATTCCTTTGTCAAGTGCTTTTTGCCTTCTGTGAAATGACTGGACTGAGTATCTGATACAGCTATGCTCAGTAAAGATTCTAATTGCTATTATTACATTATTTGTGTTTGAATTCTTGAAAGGTTATTTAGTACAAATTATGTGTTAGTGCCAAATTGGCAGCTCTGGGGACTGAAATCTGCTGAACATACCCATAGCATAGGTCCCATGGCTGAGTGTTCTGCAGCCAAGGGGTTTTTGACTAAGCTAGGGAATTCAAGTAGAAGCCTCAGGCTGGTCCCCCTCTCAGGGACCAGCAGAGGAGAGAACTGTGTGCAGGAGGTGGCAGGGAAGGGGTGTGCAGCTGCTGCTCCCCCCTCTGCCTGTGAGCAGCCTGCAGCCATCTCCCTCGCAGCAGTGCGGGGCAGCTGCCTTGGCCAGCTGAAAGCAGTTAGGGCCAGAGTCAGCTGGGGAAAACAGTGAGAGGAGATCCAGGAGCAGGTGGTGGTTTGTGCTTCTAACCACCTGTCTGAGTAACGCTTTCCTGTACTGCCCAGAAGCTATGGCAGGCTCCAATTTTCCCTGGGTATGGGATCCCTCATGATGCTCGGGGCCCTCCCCAACATGACTGTTAGGAATGGATTCAAGGATCCTCCTTGACTGTGCTCCTGGCTGTCCTAACTTGGGATGACCTCAGCTTACAATTAAACCTTAGTTTCCTCAGGCTTTTGCACTTGCTGTCCCTTTGCAGTCAGGCTCTGTTGTAGTGATGCAGAATAAAATCAAACTTTGTGTTTCTAAGCACATGTACCATGTCAGTACATGTTAAAAAGTCAGTTGTTGGGTTTTATATGCATTGCTTTTCATTTTCCCCTTTTTATGAAAAGGGGATGTGAGGAAAGTTACTTTCTACCAGGTCTCAGTGTCATGTAACAAACCAGTGGTGGCGATTCAAGTAGACTACAGGTCTTCCAACAGCCCACCCTTGCACTGAACCTCACCAAAAGTGGAGAAACACCTGTTCATCAGGAAGTAAAAGGTGATCATTGATCTTCTTTTGTGAAGACTGAGAAGCAGCCATCAGGTTCAATTAGCTTCTTGTGGCTACCGAAATGAAATAGCATTTAAACAAACCAGCTAAAACTGAAGGCTTCATATCACCAACATGGTCTGATCTTCCTTTATTATGACTTTTCTAGCCATAGGTTGTTGAGGGTTGACCCAGTCTTATTTATTCATGGTGCTTGATAATTGCATTTACTCAATAGATTCCATACTTCACATATTCTGTTTTAGAGTGTGAATCTTTGTGAGCATTCCTGTAAATAATTTTTTTAAATTGGATTAGTTGAAATTCATGTGTGTGTAGGGAGGTGTTCCAGATTTTTCTTGTGTACAGGAATGACTTCCAGCAGAAGCTAAGAAAACTTTCAATGCCAAGTTATTCGTCAGTGCTATCTTTCATGAATCATAGGAATTGCACTGGGGAAGTCATAGAATCATGGAATGTTAAGGGGTTTGAATGGACCTTAAAGATCATTTATTCCCAACCCCTTCTGCCATGAGCAGGGACACCTTCCACTAGATCAGGTTGCTCAAGTCCTTCTCTAACCTGGCTTTGAACACTTTCAGGGTTGAGGCATCTACAATGTCCCTGGGCAACCTGTTCCAGTCCTTTCTTTGTGGCACACTGTCCTTGCTGGGGCATGAGGTAGACTATGTGCACAAGAGCATTGTTGCCTCCTGCCCCCAACTTGCCCAGAGCTGGAAGTTTATTTTAGCCCTGGGTGACATCAAGTGCTTGAGATGGTGAGTTGAGGCTGCATATTGGCTCATAAAAATGGAGAGGAGGGCGTGGGCTGGCCGGTGCCAGTACAGGGGGTACCTTGCAGTTCTGAGGATCATCCTGTCCACAACCTTACTTCCCTGTTCCGTACAGAGATCGCCATCCCTTCTTTACCTTTGCCCCAGGGAGGCAGCCTGCAGACGGATGGGTGGACAGAAGCTGCCATAAGGATTTCCATGCCTGTTGGGGGCACTGAGGTTCTCGCCGATGATGGTAAACACGATTTGGCTCCCGCGCTCTTGTAATCAGCCTTACTCGCGCTGAAACAGAGATTGCTCTATTGCAGTGCCAGGCCTCCAGCAATACCAACTGTTAAATAATAAACAGGCCCTGGTTGTTGGCAGCAGCTCCCCGGCCCCCCCGCCCCCGCCAACATGGAGTCCCCATTTTCTGGGTTTACCTGCCCGCCTGTGCTCCACAGCACAGACCAGTTGCCCGCGTTAGGTGGAGGTGGAAGCAGCGCAGAGACATCAGTCTCTGTCTAATCTGCTTAGTTTATTATTCTCCAAGGACCTGGGGTGATATAGCAAACATGCAGTGCTTTGGCAGCACTAACAATGGCTGTGCTGTCGTTCTAGATAATATTACAGACTTTTGCCTGATGCATGGGATATTTTTTTCCTCTGTTCAACTGCCCATTCTTTAAGGTCTTTATTTCTTTGCCTTTATTTTTTTTTTCTTTTTTGAGGGGTGGGGTAGCTGATGGGAGGGACTAGTTCCTACCTCATCAACTCTGCTTTTTCCTGTGAATTAAAAAATAAAGTAGTGGGTTTAACTGGCTTGTTCTCCTGGTGGCAGAATGGCATTTATTGTTTTATTGCATTAATAAGTATTACCGAGCATTTTTCCTGTGCTTTATGGTTAGAATGGGCATTGAAATGAAGAGCAATTTTTTAGTGAATGAAGGGACTCCATTATGGAAGTCACTCCACCACTGGGGAAAAAATACTGCTGCAAATAAGCCCCTGTTCTTACCTCCGTTTGGCCACTTCTGTAATTTTCATTTGATTTTCTTTTTACTGTGTGCACTGTACACGTGTGGAAAACAGTATGTCCTGGTTTATGCAGAAGTGAAGCTCCAGCTTGGAGATGAGTTAGGAAAAATATTGTGATATTGTGAAGAAGAAGAGATTATACTGCAGAGTTAAAATGTAACTGCGTGAATAGACTCAAGCGTACATATAATTTCCCTTTCGTTCTCTAAACCTTGAGTGGAACACAAGCCAGAATTTTCACTTGTGGGATAATGATTTTATTTTTGTTCAACCCATATATGAAATTAATTGTAAGCAAAGATCTTTTCTATTCCATACTATTAAAAAGTTCCATATTTGGAGTCAACTAAACTTTGCATAGTTTAGATTTGGTCATCTGTGAGGGAATATCCTGAGCTGTGGCTTAACCATGGCATGGATGCTATTTAACAAATATGGCACTATAAAACATGTGGTGTTTTCCATTTTTCTGGGGGGAAATGTGTCATAAAATTCTCTATCTACTCTACTTGAAACTCTACCCTTTTTCATAATTGTGGCAGGTGCAAGTATAAGGAACCAAATGTAATTAATAGTCAGACCTATGAGTGCTGCCCTGTCACTAACACTTTCTCTATGCAGCTTTGCCATTACAGATCTGAGAACCCTGTAAGGCCCTGGCATAATTAGTGTTTAGTTTTTAAACTAAGAAACACAAGATGATGAGGTCTGAGGCTCTCTGATGCTGTTTCCTGTTACAATAGAGGGTGTTAATATGTGTATATCCATCCATTTTCAAGCGATGTCAAGTCCAGAACAAGATGGGAAAACTTGAGTTTGTCTAAATCCTCGGGCCAAATCTTATCATATGATTTTCAGATCATCTAGATGATGTTAGGAGACCAGCAACCTTTACTTCCCATGCATTTGTTTTCCTAGCATATTTGAGCACTTCTGAAAATTCCTGTGTGTTTTTTTAATCATCCCTGAAGGCTTTGGCCTGAACAAGCATCTGGCATTTGACGCAGACTGTGTTGAGATTGCAGTAATGACTTCTTCCCCTGTTTGTCATTTACTTGAGGAGATCTCTACAGACGCTCTTTTGATTTGTGCTCAATGGGAACAAGTTGGAGTTCACTGCTTCCGAATGTCTTCAAAATATGGGAGAAGTACAGGCAATGAACTTGTTGGTTAACGTGTTCTTTCTGAAAGTTGTATGATTTACGTAGTTTTATACTTTTTCTTAAACTTTTTTTTGATTTCATAAGAATGTTGAAGCGATGCCAACAAATAATTTTCAGGAGGCTCAAACAGGGCAGCTACAGGTATGCAGGGAGAGGCAGTGCACTCAGGAGATTAATGAAGTGCCTTTGCAGCTGCTATTGTAGAAGCTGGAAACCTTGTTTCATTAAGCAGAAAAATAAACTACAGAAACAGAAGACTCCCTCTCCTTCCTTCTAAAAGTGTTTCCTTTCTTAAAATGCACATTTTTAATCCAGTGGGAAGAGTCTTTTCTTACTGCTGACATACTCCTTAAATCATATTGTTTTCAGGCAGTAGGTAGAGTGTGCAGATGAGTGACATTTGCTTGTAACTGTAACTAAAACATAGTTTTAGTGACATCAAAAAAATTATTGCATTTATAAGCCGAACCATTTACAGCAGGTAGAAGGAAAATTCAAAGCTGGAGTTAGGAATGGAAAACATCTCTTATCACTTTCAGTAACTGCAGCTGTGCCATCTTGGAGTGTGATTTATTTAATTGTCTGGTCAGTACTTGGTCAAGAGAACCACCGGGAATAACTGGAGGGACCCTTGGGAGTCACTCAATAGGTCGTGCTGTTCCCTTGAAGCCAGCTCTGATGCTGTGTGCAGTAGGATATTTAGGGGGCTGTTTATTTCTACAGCTCTAACTTTTAGGTAGGATTTGAAAATCTAACTATTTGCTGCCATAAAAAATTTCATTACTGCCTTTTTTTTTTTTTTTTTCAGTTTTAGCACTATTCTTAGGTACATATTTGAGCTTTTGGTAGCATGGATGATGGGAAATATAGTGGAGGATAAAACATAATAGTTTCAGAGTCATCTCATGTATACTTGAACCTGAAGCTTGAAGGAAATTTTAGGATCTGTGAATTCCATCAGTCATGGTTGGGAAAAAAACACTCCATGGCAACAAATGGGCATATAGTGATAGGGCAAAGGGTAGTGGCTTTAAACTGAAAGAGAGCAGGTTTAGATTATATGTAAGGAGAAAACTCTTCACTCTGGAGCAGGTGTGGTTGCCCCATCTGTGGAAGTGTTCAGGGCCTGGCTAGCTGGGGCTTGGAGGAACTTGGTCTAGTGGAAGGTATCCTTGACCATGGCAGGGGGATTGGAACTAGGTAATCTTTAAGGTCCCTTCCAAACCAATTCTTTGATTCTGTGATTTTTTTTCCTTGCTGTGTGGATAGCATTGCTTAGGTAGCACCAGATTTGGCTTCCAGCACAAGGTGAAATTGAATCCAGAAACAGACCCAGAGAGGACTTTAAACATTCCAGCTCTGGGAGTTGCTTGAATGTGAGCTCTCAATGGTGGCCCTCCATTGAGCTACAATCTGGTAAAATACAGTCACTTAACTAACAAACAAAGCAACACATTTTTTCAGAGGATATGAGCAGTGTCTTTCCAGGCTGTCTCCAGACTTCAGAATTCTTCTCAGAAACCGTCAGAAGCAGTGAAACCTGTTCCACTGTGCTGAACACACATATATCTTTTGTGGGAGGACTGTTTGTTATGGTCACTCAGAAAGAAGAATGTTGTTTTTAATTCTGAGGGTACATAAAACATAATATCAGAACTTTCTTTTTGTATGGTTTGAGGTCGGAAAGGTCATTCCTGTTTTGAACCCAGTTTTGCACAGACAGATACTCTCCATCTTGAAACCATCAGGAGGTTAAAGCTCCTCCCTTCCATTGATCGTTTTGTTCCACTGGTCAATTCCCTTGCTGTTTAAAAATGTGGGATTTGTTTCTGCTTCGATTTGACTTTTCTTTCTTTCATTCTTGGCTTCATGTTCCAGACTTTGGTTCTTGTTATGCCTTTCTTCACCCAACTAAAGATTCCTTTAGAAAACAATGCAATAAAGAAAAGTAAAAATGCCTTCCCAAGCCTACCCACTATCTCCTGTTTATGCCTCCAGGGATTCTGTTAGCCATCTTTGCCACATTGCATGAGGTCTTCATGTTCAGCTGTTTATTTGTTGTGACCTCGAAATGCTTTTCAGAATCACTGTTTCCCAGTTTTCACCCCACATGCATCCATGTCCCATCCTGTAGATAGGCAGAGCACGCGTTCCTTTTTCTTGAAGACACGCTACACTAAAAAGCTTTATTTGAAAGAACAGAAGTTTTGCAAGCGCCCGATTCTCCCCATCTATTGATACCCTGTTCTCCTGATCTTTTATCAGTCTTTGCATCATCCAGAAATTTTTATCAGCAGTGATTTTAAAACCTAGGACTCATTGATCAAAATGCTGAATAGTGTTGGTGTTATTACTAATTTTATCTGCATTTTCCTAAGCCCACCTGTGTTTGTAAATCCCCTAGGGTAATAGGTTTCTGAGGGTCTTCCATTAGTTAGCCCTTCAACACGTACTTTCATTGACAGAGCTGGAATTTTCTGTTGTAGTGCTAAGTCAAATGGTTATAAAAGTGTAAGTGTATAAGCTCTTTAGTTTATTCTTATCAAAGAATGAAATCAAGTTTGTTTGGCAAGACCTATTTTCTGTAAAACTGTGTTGACTAGCATTAATTATTTTCCTGCCCTTTAGTTCTTTATCAATAATTTCAGTCACCATACATGCGTGCAACTTTACTGGTGTCTGTAGATTTGTACATTTTGCTCACAGTGTTTTTAGTCAGTATTACTAAAGAAAGCAAAAAATAAGGCAAAACTCACTGCTAAGGATACTGCAACATACTCAAGTACTTTAATATTTGAAAAAGCAGTCTGTAATTTCTCTGTGTGGCTGTGGATGGAATGCACTGGCAAGTCCCACTGATCATAGGCAGAGTGGACAGTGGGGAAGGTCTCTAACTGGAATTTTAATCCATCAAAACGTTTGTGGAATTTCTTACAAAAATCAGAATTGGATTGGAAATCTTCTTTTATCTTGCATACAGCATATGTATATGCTCTGGTGGCATTGGCACAGTCCTCCCTCCTTGTTTGTACTAAAGCTCAGAGTAGAACTTGGTGTTTCTTAGATGGTCTCTTCTTTCATTTTCTAAAGTTTACAAAGGGAATCTAGCGGGGAAATTCTCAAAATGCTGCAGAGTTGTAGGTACTGATGGGATGCCTATGAAGCAGCTGTGCTGGTGTGGAGGCAGGAGGCCAATGATTACTGTAAATGTATAGGTGTTCCTTTCAGATAGCTTGAGATGTGATTTTTTTTTTTTTCCTATTAGGTCTTGAGATGCTTTGTGCTTTAAAAACCCTATTTTGTCTAGTAAGCCTGAAATATTTGCCATTTACATTAGTCTCCAAATGAAAAATGTTGAAAGGCTCTGCAAGCAAGATTCACAGACTGCTGCATTTGACTTTGAAATTTGCAAAAGAGTTGTGTGTATAAAAATATTTGAATTTTTGTATAAAATAAATGTGTGAATTTTATTTTGTCTAGAGGGCGTGGAGACTTGGCCAAAATTGGGCTGGCATGGATGGCAAGAAAAAAATAAAAATAAAAAAAAAAATTAGAGTATACCAGAATGACCTACTTAAAAAAATTAAACTGGAAAAAGGAGTAATGGCTTGTAGCTATGGGATAATGGAATTTGGGACACTTCATCGTAATCTTGCTCTTAATTGACAACAGGCGTGTTTGTGTTTTATTGTGGAAGGACTTTGTGATCAACATACCATTGCTGCATGAAACAGTTTTTTTTTATGCTACTGCTCAGAGAAAATAGTCCAGAATTCCAATGTCTAGGTCCAGGATTTTCATTTGAATCCATTTGCCTTGTATTCTGAGGGAAATTCACTCATTATTGAAAAACAAAGCCCACTCAGTCTTCTTTCCCTCAAAAAATTTTCACTTTCTTTCTGAATATTAAAACTTCTTCTTGCTCAAAAGATGACATCATGAAGGCCGGTGTTTCCCAAGAATATTGTGTGGCAGGTTAATGTTATCCCTGTTAAAAATACTGGGGGTAGGGATTCCCTCTTTCTTCATGGTGCAAGGGATTGTTGTTTCTGATCTGGCTCTCTAGGCATTATTGTGATACAAATATTTTAATTACCATGATGAATGAATTGTAGAAGTTGAAACGGATAATAAGTGATTTCTGTGTTGTAATGACAGATAAAATTCATGAGTCTCAAACCTACTCTTTTAGCACTAGACTTGCTCTACTCAGTAGCCATATTCTGAAACTTTATAAAAGAATTATGTTTTCAAGCCTGTTCAAGGAAGATTTTAGTAAAAAACCATTCAAAATAGCATTTTTAGCTTACTGAGTCTTTTCACTCACAAATTTATTATTATTAATCTCTCGTTCTTGATGAAAATGGTATTTTATGTCTTAGCAGTTTATCTATACATTCAGTCCATAAGCCCCTCCACCTTGAAAGTTCACAGTAGATTTGGTGAGATACTATATGCCTTGGGGAGCCTGAATGATTTATTAAAATCCCACCCTTCATCCCCTTCCAAATATGACAGTCAGAATTCAAAGTGAGAATAATTACAGCTGTGCAGTTACGGCAGTTCTGAAAGACAGGGTAATATGAAGACTCCAGAGGAAATGTTAACAATTCTAATAGTTTTTTGTAAAAGACAGAGAGACACTGTCAAACCAGAGGTTTAAACAAAGAATAGGTTAAAATAAAAAAGAAAGGCTTAAAGGACATCAAGGACCAGTTGAGCCATGGTACAGATGATAAGCAAGCAAAAACTTGTTGTCTAAAATATTGATATCTTGCTAGCAAAAAGAGACATGTCTATTATCTGCCCCACTAGATAAGTCACAGGGGGACACAGGAAAGAAATAAATCTCTTTCACTACCTCTCTCTGAAATACTAAATTAAGGTTAGTGGCTACATTTGACAAAGAAAAAGTGTTTCATCTGTGCTGCACATAGTGAACTATTAGTATGACTACTGCATTTATACAAATTGAATGGCATGCTATTGTCCATCATCTTTTTATTTTCCTTTTTTTATCCTCATTTTGAATTATTCATAGGAAAATGATCACTTCGTAATGCCACAGCAGGCAAAACTAATTTTACATGATATGAAAACAGATTTTATTTATTTAAGAGTAATATTTAAAGAAAACAACAACTTTTTTGACACCAGCTGCTGGGAAATAAATAGAATATTTTATGACAGAAAAAAAAATTCAAATGCGTTAAAAGCTGTTCCTGAGAGATGGATTAAAAACTAAAATATAGACATTGGGCAGATAAATTTAAACTTGGTGATCACTGATGTAATTCTGCTCCTTAGTAGGGTCGAAGGATAGTTTTCCAGAGGAAAGGGAACTTCAAAGGAGTGCTGAGTTGTACTTAAGAAGTTGTCTGAATACCTGGTCTCTGGGTACTGGTGACTGGGGGCAACTTGGGTGACAACTCTGCAAGATCTTTTACATCCTCTAGACCAGATGGGTTTTTTTCCCCCTCGTGTCTGTTGCGTGAGAAGCAAGCCTTCTTTTTTTTTCTAGTTTTTCCATATCTGACCTTGGCTCTTTAGCAGGAGGAAACGCTAAAGAGCTAAGATGCAACGTTAACCTACAAGTTTTTTGCTGCCTTTTTTTTCCCTTTTTTGTTTTCCTTTCTTTTTTTTTTTTTCCTTTTTGGACTGGCTGGATGAGTGCTGCAAGAGGTACGAGGAGGGAGCAGATAGACACCCAGTTCCAGTGGCTCAGGATGGGGAGGAGTTGATGCAGAGCAGGAAGAAGGTTGCGCGGTATTTTAGCGCAAGAGCAGTTGGAACAACTGCCATCAGTAATATAAATGTTGTGTGCTGCCTCTTCATGCTAAATTGTTTAACTTAAAAACTCTTAGTGACAGAGGGAATGTAAATCTGAGGCTGAGAGCCTGAGTCCCCAGCAGAAGTTTATTATTATCCCTGATAACAGCTGAATTCCAGCCTTTTTGCATGCTGTAAATGGGGCAGTTTTGTCTATTATTGGCGCCGTGTGCACTGCTATAGTTAAGGGTTTGTCAGCAGTTCAACTGTAAGCCCCTGTTTTCACGGGTTTATAACTCAACTGTTAAAAATTCACTCCAGGCTGGAACTTGGCACACAAGATGAAGTCTCTGCAAGTTATGCTGAAACTTAGGCTGTCCTCAGGCAGCTTCCCAACAGTGTTAAAAGACACAAGTAGTGTGTACAGCTACTTTCAAAAGACAAGAGAGAGCAAGGACAAGGGCCCACCATTTTGTGCCTTTGATTAAAAATTACATCGGATTCTGGCACCCTGATGCTCCTCAGTGTTCTTACACTTCTTAAATTTGGAAAGACCTCTATTTAAATTTCATGTAACTTATCTGTTCCTTGTTATTTTTACATGGGGAAAAATCCATCAAGCCCTTTGTATACATTTATTTAAATGGAATTTAAATGCACTGTTGTTTTGCTATGCTTTAAGGTTTAAACATTTAATATTTCCATTGAACTAGCTATCATTAGTTAGTATTTGTATAGAGTTTGGGTGATTATAACAAGCTCTAAGTGTATGAAGTGTATTTTATTTAATACTTTTAGTAATATTTTCCAAGAGATGGATTTCAAGGCTATCATACAGTTGTAACTGCTGGGTAGTTATAATTATAAAACCTTAGCTTTGACTCAGTCATCTGGTACAAGGCATGCTGTAATCATGTGAAGAGAGCATGGTTTGGTTTATTTGTCTGCTCTACTTTATCAAGGATCAACATTTTGAACGGGCATTCATTTTTCAAAGTGGTTGGATGCTATTACGGTGGTGTCATCTTGAAATTAATGCCATCGGGTTACTTTTGATTTTGTATCTGGTCATGGTGATCAGGGAGAACCTTCGGTGCTGCAGACCAGCAACAATCTTTTAAAGAAAGGAAGTGAATGGTGGTAACTCTTCATGAGGTTATACGGATTTGTACGTAGATAGGTCCAGCTGTGAAATCTGAAGTTGACCTGGAAAATGAACCTTTCTGTACATCAGAATCAAAAGTGTGGGTGAAAAGTTGTCTATTTGAGATGCACCAAGAGGTGAAGGGTAAAAAAAAAAAAATCAGTGGCTTAAAATTCTGTCTCTGACATATATGAAAAGATGGTCCTTGTCTTATTGTCATTAATAAATATAAAATATTTATTTGAAAAAAAAGTGCATTCCTTGCACATATAATTCTATTTAGATTTTTTCAGCACTTGACCCTTTAGGTATCTAATGCTTAGCTTATATCCATCAATTAAAGAGCAAGAAATTAAATTGGCTCAGTGAAAAAAATTCTCTTCTCTTACAGAGTCACACATGAGAAATAATCCTGGATTTTCATACAGTCAGTGTTCTGGATTTACTCTAGTATATGTCTAAAATCAACATTTGGCCAGCTATCTAAAATTTGGGATTTTCAGTTTGTGTTGTGAAATAGGAATTGGTTGGCATAGGCCTCCTTTTGCTGAGGTCATCTGGTCTTTCCACCAAAATCTACACCTGCAAACAAATTTCATTATCTTAATATCCACCATTCTTGATGGATGACTCTCCTGCCTAACCTTGAATATCTCTGGAGAAAACAGTTAAATACAGTCTTCTGGGATTTGCTACCAAACATTTAAACATATTATTGCATTGGAAATAGTAAATCTTTGTAATGAATTGTAACTAACAGTGAGTTTGAGGTGCATCTTCTGGAACTAACTTTTTGCTAAACTTTATTTGAATTCAGACACTATTGGCAGTGCATGTGAAAGGGCTTAAGGTCAAGGGGGTGCATAAGTAATAGAGTTCTGTGTGATCAGTCTTGGAGGTCTGAGTCTAAAAAGCATCATTAACTCAGTGTTACCTTTCAGTGCCTTTCTAAAATCTTCCATTTTAGACGAGAGGCCTGCGTGCAGAATTTAAGAGGCTTATTTTCTTACACAGAAATAATGCTGCTAAGCTGCTAGAAATCTCAGCAGCTTAATATAAATGTTCAAATAAAAAAGTTAGTATTTTAACTGTATAACCTTCAAATATAATTAATAATGAAATCCCAAGCAGGAGCCTAGGGGAAAGCATTTGGATTCTTTCTATTTGTGGAATAGGTGCAGGTCTCTAGTGTGCTGTTGAAAATAGGGGCTAAATATGAGCTGATGATTTGGAAATCACGAATGTGTGCTGCTGAATGCAGTCATGGTTGGGATGTAAAGTAGAGCACAGGAGAAAATGAAAACAGAGGGACCTGGGCCACCAACTTCACACTCAGATAAAATACCAAATTTGTGTACTAGGTGGGGATATTCAGATGCAGAGGGGTTTTTTTCATTTGGCCTGATGATTAAATTATGTTACCCTGCTAGTGCAGGAGGTAGTATTTTGGGTTTTTTCTTCATTCTTTTACCAGTGCTACACAAATTATTATTATGGAGCTTTAATTATAGGAAACAAAAAGCACAGTAAGAGGGTGTGTCATGGCTACCTGTATCATGAGCCTGTTAAGGTTTCTAGCACAGCAAGATGCTTTTCAGAAACACTGCCTCTCAGAAAGAGGTGTTGTCAAGAGGTAATCTGCAGGTGGTGGTCATGTTCTGACTTAGGAAAGGCAAAAAGAAGCTGTTCAGGTAATGAACGGCCTTCTCCTGTGTGGTTGGAATACATGGTGCTCTTTCTGTGATTGTGCTTTTCAGAAGCTGTGCACCACTTCCACACATGAAGAATGCATGGAAGGGCCTCCAGTTTTTTCTGTGATGTAGTGCCTAAACTCTGCAGTAGTATTGGGTGTAAACAGGAACTGTGGGATTATGTGGCAGAATTTTGGCCTTAATAATGAAATAAGCAGAGAGGAAAACTGTCTGCAGATACTTCAGTCATAAAGAATGTCCACACAGTACTCTTCCAGAGTGCAAGCAGAAAAGGCAAAAGCCCTGAAAAGCATTGTTATTTCTTTTTAATTTTCTGTCTCTTTAAGCAGCTTGAAGGACAGCTTGAAGGCTGTAGGTTTGATTAAGGTATAAATACGTTGTCAAGTTGGGGATTGCTACATTAAAATCCTTGGAGTCACATGATTGGGAAAGAAAAGAAAAGAAATATGCGAGTGGAAACGAAAGTTCATTGTACACAGTAGTCAGCATTCACACATTGCTGTCACGGTGTGTGACCTGAGGTATTGCAGCTATTTCCTATGTAGGTATCAGTTGCCATTTTACTGACAGCTTCTGGAAAAGTGATGGTATTGGCTAATGGAGCAATCAAACTGCTTGTCAGAGGAAAAAAAAAATATTTTTAGACTTGTCTTTTATAACAACACTCTGAAATGGTTGATGATGCCTAAAAGAGGCAACATAGAAGTCAAACTGTTACTTTACATTCCTCTTTTTCAAACAGGAAAAAGCAAAAATCTCATAGAATGTGGAAAGGACAGTGCAGATTGACTCCCAGGCTACTCTTCTAGACCCCTACCCCAAGCACAATGGCTGCCAGCGCTGCATTTCAGTCCTGGGGCCACATTCTGTCTCGCAGACCATGTTGTGTTGTACCCTATCCATTCTTGCTTCATCATTCTTCCTCCACTGCTCAGCAGCAACTACTCTTTCGCTGCAAGAGCTGTAGCCTAGGTTTTTCTGACTGTCTGTGACCTTTGTAGGAGAATCTCTCTTCTATGCTGCCTTTTCCTTGGGAAAAATTATTTGCTGATTGAAGTACTTATCCATGTCCAGCCCACTGCTTACTAATTCATTAATGCTGTCAGATTAGGCTGAATCCTTCTCCCACCTCAAGCAATTGAAGGATGAGTGGCTGTTTAGCGACTTCAGATGGTTTATGTAGTCTTGAAGTCTTTTATTTAACCTTTCACATGTGATGGTCACGTCTAAATGTGCCTTGTGCCATTAACACAGTTACGTGATTTCTGAAGCCAGAAGCAGACTGGTTTGAAGTTGCAGAAAGAGAAATAATGTAGAAACTAACTTTTCCCCTTACTTTGGAATCAGAAAGATATTCTGGGCAGCTTAAGATATTTGTAGATAAAGATATCCAAAATATTAGCAGATTCCTCTAGTAACGTATTTGTTATGCATAATGATGCTTCTTGGTGATACATAGTCTTTGTTCTATCTCAAGAAGTTAATGAGAAGGCTATTTCTCACAGGGTTCATTTTTATCAGGACTCCTGAAGGTCATAGAGAAGAATACACTTCCAGTAATTTTCAAGAAACAACTAATTGTTTCAGTGAGCACTGGAATCTAGATTTTCTACAGATTAGTGTTATGATTGATTGACTTCTTGACTAAGAAGGTATGACCTCTCACTGAAGTATTTTCCTGGGTTTTGAGATGTTTATAAATCCAATTCTGTGGTGCTAAGTTAAGGTATGAACTTGTACTGTTAGTTCTGTCTGAGGGGGAATTACTAATGTCTCCCTCTATCCCTGCCTTTTTTCTTTTTTTTTTTTTTCAATGAAGTTTATAGGAATCAGCCTTTTTGTTCAGGGTGATAACCCTCTAGCAAATTTGGTTGAAATTGGTAAATTTAGAGTATTAGTGAGAGGATGTATTGAGACAGTACAATTCTAGCCTTAACGAGACCAAGAAGAAAATCTGGTATCCAGAGATATCCTTAGTTATTCCAGGCTTAACCAATGATTTGCTCTATGACCTTTGGAAAACCACTTGTCTCTTTATGCAGTAAGAAAATATCGATTGATTGAATTGATCTCTGCGTGGGATGAGGGTAATTTTCAGATTCCTGATTGAGAATCTCAGGGTTCTTTATTGCCGAATACTGAGAAGGTGGCAGGTGATGGTAAACAGGCTGTCAATATTTTCTTAAGATATGCTGGCATACGTCTTGATAATGATTCATATTTAACGATTTGAGCAGGTTCTGCTGATTGAATAATGCAGGTGAAAACATTTTTCTGATTTGAGGACAGTTTGGATATGGACTGTGCAGCTTGAAGAGAGGAGACCTGAAAGCATTTACAAATTTGAGAGGTTTGCCTGAACATTATTTTACCATTAACAAAATAATGTCCTGAAGATTAGGAGAGTCTCGTTTAACTCTTCATGTACTATCTGTGACTTACTGATAATTGAAACTTGCTTCTCTTACGAGAAACAGATTACACGGCTTTACTTGGGTGGGTTTTTTTGGTCATACACTGGCAAATTTGTGAAAAGTAAAGCATCAGGACTTCTTTTGCATTCCTTTCACCTGTCTGTAATGTATGCTAGAGCCACTCCCTTCCTTCTTTTTGTATTTGGTGATGTGATGCAACATGTGAGCCGTGCAACGAGAAGCTGCGTATCGGCATCAGTTACAAATAACGAATTTGGAAGACTGGGAAATCAAGCCAGCTTAAAGCTTGAAAGCAAACCTTTACTGGGCTGGTATTGATTAACAATACATATAGCAAATAGTTCTTAATTACTATTAGTTCTTATCGCTGCATATTCAAACAGTAGGTTCTTAACAATCCCATATTTTTCCAAGTATTGCTTAAGAACTTGCACCAAGAAACTTAACAAACAGTATTTTGATCACCCAAAAGAATAAAAATCACTCTGTTGCTTGCTCCGAATTTATTATTAATCATCCAGTGTTCTGCACCTGCTAAACCAAAAGTTGTCCACAACACCTTTCAATAAAATAGTATTGTACCATTCAAACTGCATAGGGAAGGTATAACAGAAAAGAAAAATAAGGATTTTTTTTTTTTTAAGAAGGAAACTATGACAGCGTTGTACTTGTAACCTGAACTATGTGAATTTTAAGTTGTCTTTTATAAGCCATATCTGATAAAATGAAAACATGAAATTTGCATAAAACATGAATGACAAAATTGGGGATTGGTACAAATCATGTCCCTCAGAGATGCACACAAGGTTATGAAAAGAAAAGGACACCAGCATTTCTTTTATATATGTATATATATGTCTCTCTCTGTGTGTATAAACAAAAACTTCCAAAGCAAAAGTGCAGAAGTTGCTTTTCACTGTCCTTCCTCCCCCATCACTACTTTACTTAGTCCTGTCAGCCTCTTTTTTACAGAAAAAGGCACAAATTTCAATTTTTTGAGTTGCAAACTGTCTTTAAAGATCCCTCCTACTTTAATATTTCTAGCTTCTGGCTTTCAAACAATTGCCATTTTACCTAAAAGGGCAATGTGTTTACAGATTGTATGTGAAATCACTTTCAAGAGTAATGTGTTTCCTGAACATTTCTATTTTTAGCACAGCGATAGCTCAAAGCTAAGAACCCTTCCTAATTGGAACTGTACTTGCGGGAACTTAAAGATAGGGTTCTTTATTTTTTCCTGATATGGACACATCTTGTTGTGGGTTACATCCTAGGAAATGAGAGACAATCCTCTTATTCATAGATGTGAGGCTTCTCTCCCCTCTGCATTGGTTTGTGTAGTTTTCTATTCAAGAACTAACTGAGGTTGCTTCCAGTGCAAATCTTGAATGTACTTTTAGCTAGTTTTGTTGGGAGGTTGTTGTTTTTTATGTGAGAGGACAGGGTGGTGGTGGTCAAATTATTTGCAAATGAAGTTTAGCAACTGCAAAAAAGGTGAGCCACAGCAATGTGACTGAAGAGTTTTCTGCAGGCCAGAAGCAATACCAATGGTATGTGGACTGCTGTGCTACTTTAAGAGAAATGGTGGTAATGGATGACTTCAGAAGTCCTACAAATAAAAAGTGGTCTGGAACATTTCATTAGCGTTTTTAAGAACAATTAGGGGATGCAGATTGAATGTGCTAATTTGTTTAAGTGGCCTTGGTACTACCTTATTTAACACAGAGGAATTTTCTGCAGTCTGTAGGGTTAGGAAATAATTCTGTACGCGTTTTCCGTGCAGGACTTTCTCCTTTTGGACTTAATGTGGCTTAGACTTAAGAAAAAACCCAACTTTTCTCCTGTAATTCACCAGGGGAAGCATTTTTACATACATTAGAGATATATTTTTTTGTCTCTGTGAACTGGCTATTTTTTCTTAGTGCAGACTTCAACTCAATGAGGACAGAAAGGAGATCACAGACTACATAAAACCCTAGGCTGGTTTGAGTTACAGCTCAGGAGATGGAAAGTTTTTTTCTTGGCCAAATACGAGGCTCAGTCATTTAGAAAATAGAAAGGCATTAATGTCGTAGGACGTTATTAAAGAGTAAAAACTTAAGCTAAAAGAGAAATGCATGAGGGAGAGAGTTTTATGTCAGATGGCTACAGCAGAAGATCTGGCAGCTGGACTTCATAGTTCTGCTCCAGCATCTCTGGATCTGCTGGGGTAATAACGTAGTTGTTGGCATCCCTGTGTCTCTTAATGGAAAAGAAATTGTGTTTCTAAATAATTCTGAGATTGAAGGAGGAAAGGCTGAATATGTTTGGAAATTTCAGCCCAGTTACTGCACCAACTGATTACAGGGACAGTTGACTATATGTAATTGAAAGAAAACCTTCATTCAATTGACATTAAATAATATGGTGTTTTGTGTCATAGACTCTATTAGTACACACAGATGCATAATGAGAATTTATAGGTACATATCAATCCTAGAATAATATTATTTTTATTGTAAACTATTGCCCTAAAGTTCAGCTTCTTACTGTATTTCATTCTGTTGCTTGCATACATTAGAATAAACAGGCAACAATCTTAAAAAAGGTAACCACAGAGTGGAATAGCAGTTGGTGTTTTGTATCCTGGCAGGCTCAGTGTATTTTGCAAGTGCCTTTACTGTGGAAGATACAGGTTCAAATTTTGTTCCTTATGTATTACTTAGGTGGGAGAGGGTGGGGGGGTGGCAAAGCATGAGATGGTGCTGTCCTGCATTATTTCAAAAACAGTTCCTCAGCACATGCAAAGAAACTAAGCAGTTCCTCCATGATAGACCCACTTCCTTTTTATAGCTATTTATTGAGAAAATACTTGGAGAGTGCTGAGATCTTCCATGCAAACTAGAGGCAGGTTCATCTTTGGTAAATTTTGTAAATGTAAATGCATCTCAGTTATGACAACAATAGTCCTGAAGGATCTCTCCTTTTAATTCTTTCAAGGTATATTGAAGAAATAAAAAGTTTAGTTGTATAATATGTAAATGACCCTTTTTATTTATGAATATTATTATATTGTCTCAGCAATTGGGGCTGAAATATTTTTCTGGGCTTAGTTGCAACATAAAGGCATTAGATCAGGAATGTTCTAAGATTCAGATTGGCTGGTATTTGCTTATATCACCATGAATGAATGTTACCAGTTTTAAAATGCTTTTTTGTTGTTCAGGAAATTTTAAAACAGCTTTGATTTCAAACATGAAACTTGGCAAGTGACTAGTCCATAATGTGTTCTAATCACTTCTGGTATTTTGGAAAAGACTTGAAAAAGATTGAAGTTGTTATTTTATTAAAAATTTAGTTACCACTAGCATATCTGAACTTCTCTTCTTCTTTATGTGGAATGTAATTAACATATGGTCTTGAAGTGTTTTGCCCAGTGTTGGTTATTAACATGGTGGAACTTAATGTTATATTTTTCTGTATACAATTTTTTGTTAGAATTTTTTTTACTGCTAAAAAATGATATATCAGTTTCAATTCTGTAGTTTGGTTGACCACCAGGAGAATACGTTTATCTCTTTGTTTAAACACAGATTATGGAACAGGTTGAATACTCAACCTCATTTTTCTAATAATAACATTTTATTGTATTTTAGGGGTGTTTTATTTTTTGTAGTGCAAATGGAGACAGAGTGAATTTTATCTTGGAACTTCAAACAATTCAATCATTGCAGAAGCCCTGCAAAGCCTAAGCTCATACCTAGCGTGTACTCTTTATCTTAAGTACTTGAAGCAGAGGTAAATTGTGCATAGATTTAAGTGTGTACACTCCATAACTCAAGGTCCCTGGAATAACTGCAAATATAATTTGTATTGGACCAGGGCAGCAGGATGCTGAGGTCTCTGAATCCAGATTTTAAACTTATCTAGTCATTATGCTGTTGCTTTATTATATAGGCTTTGCAGGATGTGGCTGGCAACATAAAAAGCTGTTTCTTGTTTTTACTACTATTGAAAGTAAATGGAAGGTTTTTTTCTTATTTTTTTTTCTAAATATTATTTCCTGTCCTGACACAGTGATCAGTTAGAATCATTGCTGATATATTCTTTTTTTTCTTCCTGCATTGTTTCTCGGGAAAAAAATTACAATAGAGCTTTGCCAAATCATAATGCAGGCACCGAACTTCCCTGGACTTTTATATAGTTCCATCTGAGTTTGAATTTCACTTCTTCTGAATTAAACAAGAATTACATATATGGACTTTATTGGGGAATATTTGAGAGTTTACATTGGTGTTACATTAAAAGTTTAAGCATCAGATTTACAGTTAAGTCCAAAGGTCTCCAAGCCCTCTGGTATTAAATTTGTAAAGATTTCTGAGATGAATGAAATTGGAGGGAGTTGGTAGCATTGTCCCTGTAATATTGAATCTCAATAGCCTGTACAATAAGATATTGTTCAGTATCCTCGTTGGGCCTTGAGCTTAATATGGGAGTTACATAAACTGAAATAATGTGAAACTTCTGGCCATGGTTAGTGCATGACATTGTGCAAGATGATGTTGGTTTTGGGCTTCAGGTTAATGGCCTTCTGGCAAAAGAATAAGTAATGTGCCAAAGTAAAAGACTGCATTGATTTGTGCTTCTGCACATGGTGGGATAAAATCTGTCCATGTGTAATCTGTAAGAGTCCCGGTACCACCTGGGATGCACCTGCTTATATGAAGTCCAAACTTATCCTGTAGACTTTGTTTTTTTTTAATTTTATTTATTATTGAAAGGTAGTACATCCCTTCTTACACATCAAAATCCCAACTTTCTCCCAAGGTCCTTGGCAGACCTGTAGACATAAGGCATCTGCTTCGGGTAGCGTAACAGTGCTGGACTTACAGTCCATCTAAAGTGTATCAGGGCCACACTTACACTTGCTGCTCCAGAGACCTGAAGTGGGTATTGCTGCCTCTCATTCATTCCACTTCTCTGGCATCAATTAGAACTCCAAATTCATGTCTCTGTGCTGATTGCACTTCCTCCATTGTCTCTTTCTCCTGTGAGGTAACTGTCACACCTTCATTGTAGTCCCTTCTCTCTCTGCAGTGAAGGGAAAATGGAAGCTTTGCAGTGTAAACAAGGTGGATTCTCCCAGTGAAGGCAGAAGGAAGGAGGTGCTTGTCAGGGAGACAGGATTAGGCTGCTACATGAGGGTCGAAGTAGTATCGTAGATCCTGGGAGAAGATAAAAGGTCTCAAAAACATAGATGACAGATTTCATGGAGATGAGTTACCAGGCACAGTCTCCTGATGTCAGATAGCAAGGCGATGACCATTAGTGATAAGTCAAGAGTAAAAGTTGTGACAACTTTCTGAAATTTCTTACAGTTGAAAACCTGTAGCCTTCACTCACTTATTCAGTGTTGCTGTCTAAAGAAAGAGAACATTAAAAGTTATTTTGGCCTTATTCTTGGAGCAGCACAAGTAAGCTGAGGTTGTGATGCTGGGAGTGTGTTCTCCATGCAAGGAAAAGGAAAGAGAAAGAGGTAGGATATAATGAACTTCACATCTTGCTGATATTGCTGAGTTTATCTTGTAAATATTCAACTGTGTTTAATTGGTCAACACTTAGGAATATGTAGAATTCAAAACAAAGGTTTATCACTTTGATCTCTGCCATAATGTCCCATGAAGTGTATGTGCATTGCCACGTGGTTTTTCATTTCATCTGAGTACATTGCCTTTCATCCAAGATCTTGCCCTTTCATAGATGAGGGTCAGACTGACTTTCCTTGGGGCAGATCTGTGAAGGAAGTGGAGAGGTAGTACCCATTAAACTTGGAGTGTTACATGTACGCAGTGTGTCTGTGGAGATAACTCAATGTCACCTCCTGTACCAGAAATCAGTAGCAAAAAGGCTTTAACTATGCAGGGCAGTGGAAATTAAGGAGCTACAACTAAAGGAGGACCTCGTTTCCAAAGAAGAATCGAAGGATGTTATGTGTGATTACTTAAAACTTCAAAATCTTAATCATTAGAACTAATATCCTTACTCTAAGAAAGTAAGCCAGATGATTGTCCCTTACCACAATGACTGCAATTTGTTATTTTGCTTTGCAAGGGAGCCAATTTCACAACTAGACCATAACAGTGCAGAGTACCATGACGAAGTCAAACCAATACAGTGAAGTCCTTATTTCTGAGTTCAAAACAAAACCCTCTATTGGTTTTCAATAATGATTTTGCATTTTAAGATATATTAAATACCACATTGTTCTGGCTCATGCACATCTGCATTATTGGTATCTTACAATATTGATACCTTTCATGTTTCATACATTAATTTTTTTTTTGAATCATCAGTTTTGGATGCTGTCAATATTTACCTTCACTTTCTCATTCTTAATGAATCTGTTTAATGATAATCCTAGCACCTATTGCTCGACATCAGAGTAGATTCTTCTTTCTATTCTTATCTAATACCATTGATTATTAACTCATTTCTTCCTATCTGTCAGACAGTTTTTATCCACCTTATTGTAATATAGTATCCAGACCATAATTCTTAGTGCCTCTATGAGCTTCCTGTGTGGTACTGTGTGAAAGGCCTTGCTAAAATCCAAACAAATTATATCCACCACATTACCTTTATCTGCCCAGTTTGTCACCGCATTGAAATACCCATCACAATGAAGCACTTATTGATGTAAGTTTCTGTGTTAAACCAGAATAAATGTAAAGGTTCTGCTGTGATTACATGATAGAGCCTGCTTCTTAACAGGTATTATCATTTTATGTGCTAAAGATAATATGAGCCATGGGAGATGATACCATTTAGCAGGAGCAGGGAGGCTGTGAAGATCAAAGCATTACGAACCTTGAAAAGAACTAGGAGAAGCTTATATGCTACAATAGCTTGTAAAGGGCATAAGTGAAGTCTTCAAGCTTTATTCCAAGAGATACTCAGAGAATATTAGCTTCAGAGCTGCTTCACAAAAAAACTGCATCTTTAGAGAAAGAATTGTTTGGGCAAGGCCTCATGAAAGCTGCATGCTGTCACTGTTCCTGTTCCTTGGGAACATAAACAGGATCTAGGGACAGCTTGTGCAAGAAAACAGTTGGAATAAGGAATATCGTGGTTTTCAGCAGCCAACTTGATTACCATCATCGCCCCTGCGTAGGAGGAAAGCTTCAAGAGGTATTTAGAAGGATGCTGGGTCCCACCTGATTATAGAACTATCCATTAAACTGCACTTTAGGAGTCCAGGTCAGATCTTAAGTACAGTTATAGAGATTAACTCTTCTTTGGGTTGAGAAGTTCAGCTTCTCATGTGCTTTCACAGCTGGGCTTCTCAAGTGCTTGTTGCTTACTCTGTTAGCAGTAGGAATAAATGAGAGGGGTGGACTGTGCTATTAGGGGATCCAACACATCTAACAAGTTTGAGGGCCCTTGTGTTGAAATTGCATCCAATACCTGTTTCAAAGTGACCATTAGGGTGGATTATGCATGGTGTCTTTTATTCAGTTGAGTGTCTCTAACTTTCTGAAACCTAGATTTCAAGGAGTGTTAGTCTTTGCCCAAAGGTAGATTTTTTTCATACTTGAACAAAAATAGTTCAAATACTGTCGGGGAATGTGTGTGAAATGTAGCCAAAAGTACACCTTTTTCCTGATTAAAATGTTTTTCTAGCTGAAACAGCCATGGTTTGGAAATTAAAATTTGTGATGGGTACAGTCTTCACTAGGAAAGTAAGCTCAAAAGATGAATGCCATAAGGAAGACAAATTCTCTGTGGGCGCTCATCTTTGCAGTGAACTAGTAACAGATGGAGACTTACCATTTTGACAAAGAAACCTTTAGTCTCCTGTTGTCCATTCCTGCAGTGGAAGGAGCCCTTGATCCCAGCACAATGCTGTAGGTTGTCCTCTGCTCCCGTTCTACTGAATCACAAAAAACCTCAGGTTTCTGCCAGCAGCAGCCCTGTGGCTCTGGTTTGAGCCACAGTGCTATAGTGTTACAAATAAGCCCAGATCAACACTGCTATACCATACAAATAGCTGTGAGTTTGAAGGCAGAATTGGAAATTACCAAAATTCCTGCATATTTTTAGAAAATATGAAGGTCTCCAATTCAGGAAGGCTTTTCGGAAGGATTTTTTCAAGCACTGGCATTACTTAATTATTTTTTTCCCCCCTCTTTTTTTTGTTCTCTCCCCTCAAGACAAGAGACTGATAACAAAATAAAGCTATTTATGGAGAACTAATACCAACTACAGTGCATTCATCTTAAAAAATCAGTAGCGTAATGTTATATCTATGTTAATAAGATTTATTCTTTTGCATTACTGATAAACCTGGACAGAGCATTGTGCTGGTGTGTCTATGGTTCCAATTTCAAAGTTTGCTTATTTGTTGTTAGATGAGGAGCCCGTAAAAGATTGACATTCCTTTTTCATTTCTGTGATGCAATTAGTCCATAGCCTTGCTTATGTTTTCAAACCTAAAATGTCAGAAGATAATCTGGGCCATATTCTAAGTAATCATTTAGATTCTGAAGTTGGATTGAGGTCCCATGTCTGGCCCATGAGCAGTTTTGAAAATTCTCTTCAAGGTCTTGGGTTGGTTTTTTGTTTGTGTACGTCTGTTTGTCATCCGGTGCCCTCCCCTTCCCCCTTTTCCTATTGCTGAAGATGACTTTCTGAATATTATCAATGGGGTTTTTTCTTGAGTCAGGACATCAGTATTTTACCTTCTCTGAGTAGTTATGTGTGGCAGTTGGTTCATCATTGATTTTCAGTTCCAGAAGTGAACTTGAGAAAGATCAATTGACTGATGCTGTAACTTCTGTATGTAGAAAATTCTAAATATATCAATAAGTATTGTACTGTATTCTCTCCTAGCCTTCCCTGTCCTCATAAGTAATCAGCTATATGGGATTCTAATTAACCTGCTCCATCTGACTTAAGGTATTCAAAGAAAATCAAAACCTCGCAGATATGGAACTTCCTTTTTGCTAAGAGTTTGCAGAAAGCCGACGTCTTCTGAAATGTTTCCCAACAACAAATTATACAATTTTTTTTTGTTCTCTTTAATTTTTAGATGGAATGAATGTGGTTCTTATGAAAGTGGGGAACTAGACCATAAACATGAGTCAGGCAGAGTCAGGAGCCCTTGTAAGTCATGGAATATTGTTAATGAACTTCAGTTGTACAGTCGGTAGCTTTCCTCTCACAGTTTTCAGTCTCTGCATAAGCTTTATGGCAATCAGAAATCATGAGAAAGCAAAGCGTGTTTACCTTCTCATATTTGTTTTTAAAGCCTTTCCTAAGAGCTAACACTTGCTCTGCTGTTAACGCTTTACTCATGTGCCTCATTCCTGACCTGCCATACTCTTCATTCTTGCAATTCCAGCTCTTGGACCTCTCTCAAGTAGAAGTTCATTGCCCATTCTTGAGCCATGTATCTTGCTTTCCATAAGGGACTTAGGGCACTCCTTTCAGTCAACAATCATGATCTCCTGCCCCACAGATGTTAAACATCATCACCTGTGCACAGGAATGCAGGTCTCCTGCTTAAGAATCTACCTCTGTTTCTACCTCTCACTCATACAGGTGAAGTCACAGGTTTCTCAGTTTGTAAAAGGAAGATACTGCTAAAGTGGCAGTGATAGGTATTCTGAGTTTCATGAGGTTTTCTCTGGGTTTAACATTAATTTTTAGCTAAAATGGCTCTTTAAGGTGCTCTGGCTGTGTTTGTTGTATGTCAGGTGCTCTGTTAACTATGGTTATTTAATTGCAAGTTTTTCAAGATGGCAATGAACATGCTCTCATAAAGAGCTGTTTCCCAGACTGTGTTCCTTTTAGTGGAAGGATCATGGCGTGTGCTGGTTGTGCCTGCCTCGAGGAGAGGGATGGCTTTATCTGCAGGCACTGTGCCCTCATGTTTAGCTTACAGAGTAACGCTAAATGTTGCATTCCCTCCTTTCCCTTTCCAATCCAAGAAATATACACTGAAGAGTTGTCAGGACGGTGCCCAGCATGGGAAGGAGGTGCTATGCCTTTGTGCTTTGATAGGAGAGGGCCATGTTTCCTCATTCTCTACAAGAATTTGGACAAAATTCGCAGTGGTGAAGTCCATGCACCAATTTATTCCTATTTAGGTCATTGGAATAGGGCTTCAGTGGTGCAGTCTCTGTGCTGGCTCTCTACACAGGGATACATTTCACCCTCAGTGAATGCTCTTTGTTTTCTCAGTTGAGGTCAGTTTTTCATTGCATTCATTAAAAGAAATAGCTTTGGATTGTAAATACTGCTGCCCCTCTCCTTCCCTGCCAGCATTACAGTCCTGAAGATGTTAGAAAAGGGGTAAATTTGGAAAGGGAAGGAAGAGAAAGAATTGGAAGTTCAAAGGCTGAAGCTGTTATCGCTTATATGGCAGTTGTGCTCTTGCCTCCTTCTGATGGACTTTCCAATTTTCTTGCCTGGGTTTCTCCCTTGTTTCTCAGTCTATCTGACTACATGCCAGTCAGGAGAAAGAAGGAAAGTTGCTTGATATAATGTTGTCTAAAGGATGAAGAACATGTTTCTCAAATGCTTCCTTCAGGAAAATTTCATCCAAGCCTATAAAGGTTATCTTGTGGCATCATCCTACTGCCTGTGTTGGGGGCTCTTGTTCCATCATTCAAATGCTCAAGAATTGTTTCTGGTTCTTGCTGTGCTGTCCTCTTCTGTACTCTCTGCTTTGTCTCCTGATCCTCAATACCTCTGATCTTGATGGAGTGGGAAAGTTAAACCCACAAATAAGTTCGTGAGCTCATTCTTGTTTGCGGTATACATGTGTGTATGAACATGTTTGTGTGACAGTATATTGTCTGATACAGTGCATTTCATTTTAAACAACTCTGGGGATGGATTGAGAAGGCTCGTATAGTTCTGCAGTCTGAAGAACTGGATTTTTACTTATGGGAGAATAAAGCAAAATTTCACTTAGGAATTGGTCCCAGCCTGTGGGACATTCAAAATCAGTATTAGATTCACATCCAGGATTTATTTGCTGATCTCTGTCAGTGTGCTGATGGTGAAGAGAATAGCTTGGACTTTGAATGAGATAAATTAGGCAAGTTCTGCTGTCACCTTTTAAAAATAAAATTTAATCAAGTTTTGATTTGTTTCTTTAAGGAGTCACTGATACATTGTATGTGTCTGTGTATATTGCTGTATGGTTTGTTATTATGAGGCTGAATCCTGACAACTTATTGCAAAATTGTTTGAATTTATTATTAATATTTTTTGGTTTTCTCATTTCTCCCGGTTTTGGAGCTTTTATAATTAGATATAATTAAAACCACAGGTTTTAAACTCCAGTCTAACATTTAAACTCATATTTATGGTGCAACCCCTGGAGTTTTATTGTCATTCCTACTATTCCAACTGCATTTTGAAAAAAAAAAAAATATTTTTTTTTGCATCTGTTCAAATACTATGTCTACAGCTACCACTTCTTAATCATCTGTTTTGCACAGTAACGTGACATTTATTTTACATGATAAAAAACTGTGCAGTTTTATAGATGAGCTATTTTGTATCCCTTAACAAAAGGTTGCAAGGGACCTTTTGCCTTGTACACTTTAAAACAGCTTTCCTCTTTTTGAACTTGTCTTTCTCTGCTCCCCCATGCAACAGTCTAAAAGTGCTACATGCTGTAGAACGAATTTTTAAAAATGTTGTTGGCTGGCATTATGTAAAACCATATTTTCCCTTTTGGTGCGTATGTTCTGGTCCTAGCAATGTCCTTGTTTTGCTGAAATTAACATTTTTCTCCTCACAGTCGTTGGTATGTGATGGTGTTTTTCTGTCTTCTTTAATTGTGATGCTTTTTTTTTTTAATTAGTATAAGGTTGATTGTTAAAATTAAGTGGCAGAAGGCTTCTTTCCAAGTTATTCCGAGATCTTTTGCTGAAGAAATATATTTTGCTACTCTCAATTGCCTTTTTCCCCTTCTTCTTTCATTGCAAACTACTCTGGGAAGAGCTTCTTTTAACAAAAAAAAAAGGCTACGCTTGACTGATAATGCATTGCTTTGGATGGTGAAACATTATGAAAGTTTAATTTTTAATTAAATCTGAAATACCAATTATAACTGAAAGAGATTTTAACCTGTTTCTTTTCAGACTGCCTGAAGTTACATTGTAGATGCTGAAATCACTGCACCTTAAAAACAAAAAGATTAAGCTGCACTGCGTTCCTGTAAGTAAAAGCTTTTCCGGTACCTTTTGTCCGTATTTTTCCTCTATATGCATCCAAAGTGTTAGCACAGTAGCTGGTTTTGGATAAAGGTCAGAGTCCCCTTGAATAGGATTTAGAAGTTCAAAGGATGTTTTATTTAAAAATTAAAAAGGAACTTACATCTAGCAGATCTTTAATTTCAGACCACTGAATGGATCATTCTTTTCTGCTTTGTTTTGCGTATTATTAGGAATACTGTGCATCTCTGTTTATTGACTTACAGTTCCTGTTGCTTTGTCAGTGAGGATTTCTGCATGTTGGTGCAGAGATAACAGAAAGTAGCAGAAGATTCCTTATAGCACAAAATATAGTTTATTCTCTTCTTATGATGTCGTAACAAATTCTTCTCCTTTGTACAAGAAAAAAAAACAAACAACTTTCTGATGACATCACAGGGGACTTCAGCTGCTTTAGGGTGTAGATGAAGGCAGAAATGCCTAATTCATCTGTGCTGTGACACAACAAAACAGTCAAAATAACATCTACGTCTCTCAGCAAGAAAGGAGTCTCTTTCTAAGAGGCGAGTTATTCCATAAATGCAGGTCAGATTGTACATCACTCTGATCCACCCTTATTTAGAATCTGAATGTATTTGGGTTAATAATTAAGATTTGGAACTTCAATGGCTCAACAACAGGCATGCAAAAGAGGATTGGAAAATCTACTATATTCGGATACTCTTAATTTAATGAAATAATATATCACAAAAAAAACCAGGAGCTTGTAGATAGTAAGAAAAAGATTGATTTCAGTTGAACAGTACAAAGCTGGGGAATATTACAAAGCAAAGTCAGTTAGTTTGTTTTCTTGTTTGAGATCAAAATGTGCAGTCTGTAATGAAATCCAGAGCCTTCTTCCAAAGTGGTGCTTTTGTACTTCAGGGCTAAAATATTTTAACTATTAGGTGGGATTTATCACTCCTTCCTCCACTTTTTTCTTTTTTTAATATATTTTTATGTTTTATTGTAAACTAGCTAAAGGGTACAGTCTCACTGTGGGCAGCTAATTCATGCCCCTTTCAGCATGCAGTGCCAAGCATGACTCAGACAGGCAGATTGTGCCATTCTGGCTCTATTCCATTGTGTTTTTACATTACTGGCAAGGGCCATGCCATTGTGTTGTTTAAATATTGTGTATTAACTGCAGGCTGTGGCCAGTGAATGGTATTTAACATTTTCTGCTCATCATTGCTGAATATGAGCAGCTTCCTTGGCCACCAGAGGTTAACCTTGCAATTACACTGGTGAGCAGAGTTGAAAACACTCGTGGATTTGCTGAGTCCAGCAGCCATTTAAAGGGAGATGTTTAGGTAAAAATGGGAGACCTCTTCTGAATCTGTGAGTACAGAATTTCATACTTGTCTTCTTATTTAGTGTGAACAACCGTGACAATTTTTGTTGGAAAGTAATTCTCTTTCGAAAATGCAACAGCAGAGTGAGGAGTGAATTCAGACAAGTTCTTTGAATCCTTAGGATCCAAATGGTCACTAACTACTGTATGGACAACCCTAAGGCAAAATAACAAATAGCAATATATGGACCTGATAATTGGTGCTTCCTGGAATGTGCTTTTTTTAGTTATATGAGACTTAAGGCTTTGGAGGGGAAATAAATACACAAGTATAAAAGTCATGTATAGGAAATATTTTTTAATTTTTTTTTTTTTAATCAAGAGCATCAAGTACGTCAACACAGATGTAGGACAGCTTTCTCAAGGTCCAAGTGAATCAGTGGTCAAACTGGGAATGGAGTGTGGGATCATGACTCCCAAGTCTTTTCTACCTAGTTCTTTCCGTTCCATGAAGTAAAGGGCCATGTTTCTAATCCTTGAGTTTCTTGTATCATTTGCTTTAAAACAAAAAGCCCCACTTCTAAACTTTTAGCTGTTCCTAAGTTCTGTAGCCTTGGCATACAGCCTGTCTCTGGAATACAGAAGAACAAGGTGAAGAAACTTTTACATATGCACATGTATCCTGTAAAATGAGGATGAGATTCTTACTACACCTTGTGTCCATGCAACTCGTTACTTGCCACAATAAAAATGGTGGCACTTTTTTTATAGAGGAAGGTTTGCTTTAAGGATTTCCTTTGTTTCCTGTATGTTTGCTGTAATCAGATCTTTAATAAGGTGAACTTGCCAGTATGGCTTTCCTGTACTAACCCAAAAACAGCGAGAAGAAAAAGCAAACCATGTTCTGATAGTTTTGTATTTGATTTTTTTAATTGAAGGGTGGAAATCTTGCTTTAGGGTAGGGATGGCTCTAAAACAACTGATTAATATAAGATGGACCAAATTTTTGGCTAATATAAAATATGCTTGACTTGGTGCCTGGCATTAGAAGAAAATACATATTCACGACACATGAACATCTGTCAGACAGCTGCACGAGAACTCAGCTTTCTAAATGTGGTGTAGGTACACTCTTTATGGAAAAGGTCTGTGGGCTGATTTCTACGTTGTGTGCTCTGTACTAAACTTGTGTGGGTTGATAGGCAAGTAGATCCATTGAGGTCAGTGGGACTACTCAAATACTTTTTTTAAGTATTTTGCTGTTTGCCGCTGACCCCAAATAGGATTCAGTCAAGCATTTAGAGCTACCTCTGCTCACATTCAGCATCTGCATGATTTTGGAATGAGACAGTGACAATGTGTGTGGAGAAGATTCTGTATGCATAACCTTGTAAACCTTTACAAAAGATACGGTAGATATGCTTTCAAAGCAGTGGTTTTAGTTACACTGCCAAGGGCCGAGGGCAATAAAGAGTATATGATGTGTTATTTTTGTTAAAAAAGAAGTTGGTTTGTCAAGGTTTCAGCCTTACACAGCTTTGTGATCTGATTACTGACCAAGAGATCCAATGTTCTAATCTTAATGGATGCTGGATCAATGAGTGGCATTGGACAAGTCATTTAACTTCACTGTGCCGCGTTCAGCTGATCACATTTTCAATCTGGTTCAAACTGATACAGCTCTGTGAACATTATTGAATTTGTGTTTGCAAGGCTCTTAGAGGATAAATAGTAACCATTGTTATTATTAATAAGTATATTGTGTTGACAAATCACAATGGATGGAGATATAGCCACTTGTGGGGGTGATCCTTCATAACTTGGTTATGCTTTTTTTTAATTCCATCACTCAAAGTTATCAAGGCCAACTCCAATTTATAGAAGTATTTCTCATGTCGCTCTCCCTACTGTTGAGTATTTTATTGTTTGTGTTCTCTCTCTGTGCTGCTGCTTTGCTACTTCCCTCCATGCTGAATTAACCAAACTTTATTCCATTTTTTTGGTATTATACAGCAGAGGCATTTGTGTAGCCTACAAATTACATAAAGCAAATTCATTTTGCCTAGTGATTGTTTGCTGATGATGTATGAAACAGACAGAAGACAGTTTGAATTTTCATAAGTTCAATTGAGCTTGCAGGCATAAGGAAAGGAAGAGGCAGAACCCAAGCCAATGTGACACAGTAAGCTGGCATCCCAGAGTGCAGGCTGCATGTGTAGCGTCAGGATGTCAGGGCTGAGAAGGGCTTCGTCCATCACAGTAGTGCTTTCAAATGAAGGAAGAGTTTTGAAGCAACAAACAAGTTACCCTACCATGTTCTTTATAGTGTAAGAATCCTCACAGTTCCTGATGGATATGCGATCTGTCCTTCCCTCCTGTAACTTGCTGTTTTAACTAGAATTTCAGGTCTAAGATGGGCTTTGAGTCCTCCAAATTCCCAGTTCTTGTTCCTCTGACAAAACATAAGCCCCCCGGAGTTTAAGCCTTTTTCTTTTTTTCTCCTTTTTTTCTTTTGATGCAGAAGATACTGGCTTGTAGAAGCTGTGCTGCAAATGTGAAATGAGTATGGAATTGTGCTTGCTTTGAACAAAGATCAATGTCTTGGGGCTGACTGTCACTGAGGAATAGTGTTAGCATTAACAAAGAGAATTAATTTTGGCTTTTCCCCTTCCTATACCAAGACATTAATCCAGAAACTCATGGGGATAAATTCTGCCCTGATTTCTACCTGTAGAATCCCAGTGGAAATGTGGAGAGGTCAGAAATGTTTGTCAAGGCAGAAATTGTCCTGGAGTTGAAATTGTTGAGAAAGCAGAAACTGGTTGATTGTTATGTAGCCCAGGGGCAAGAGGATATATAGGAGCCTTACATGGTATTATATGCTTCTGAAAGTGTTGCTTTTGTTGTACATTAAGGAGAATATGATTTAAAAAAAAAGTCTAGTGAGTGAAAACTTATAATCAGGAGCACAGTGATTAATTGTTCTTCATGTCCACTGGGAGAAAGACCTAAAGAAATCAGTTGAATGAGCAGTGAAAATTGCCAAGTCACATATCAGGAACCATATTCTGACTGTATCAGCTGTAAAGTGCTGGAATGCACAACCTGTAGGTTTTGTGGAAGCAGGGGAAGTTTCTTTTTTAAGGAATGGCTTGGAAAACCATCTCTCAGTGTGTGGTAGAACTTCCCATAAGGCAGAATAGCAGCCTGGATGGGTTCTGTTGCTCCCTGGTATTCTCAGATTCAGCGTACCGTTTGGGAATGTTGGTATGTGGCTAATACATTCCTGATTAAGAAAGGTTAATGTTCCCAAAAGATCTCCAGGGTTCTAATTTTTCCATCCTCTCATAACTGAAACCACGCTGTCTCTACAAAGATTCAATTGGGCTGCCAGGATTTTGCTTTGACCCTTCTTTTTTTTCGATAAGGACAGGGGAGGGAGTCATATAGATACTGAAGAACAGATCCTCAGTTGCGCAGTGTCTGCAGGGTTTCTTTCCAGTCAGCGCACAAATGCTGATTTGTTTCAGTTACTGGTTTTTAAAATTTGGATTAGTGGAGGCACTCCAGGTATTGTCTGATACAAACTCCTCTGACACAGAACACGGAGACAGTTGAAAGTTGCAAATAGGATTGATGATCAGAGAAAATATGTAATGAGGCTGAAGTAAAGGCTGCTACAAAAAGGTAAAAGTCTCAGGAGATTGGGAGCTTTGTAATTGTCTCTGTTCTCTTAATTGTCTCTGTTTTCTGAATTTTCATGAATTTTCATCCTTGAAAGATGTATTCACTTAATGGAACTGCTAATCTCAAAACCCAGTTGGCCAGCCTGAAAATTTTGTTAGTTCTCAGGTTGGTTTTAGTCAGTCTCATTCACAACTTAGCACAGAAAAGGAGTTGGGAATTACTGTCGATTAAGTCCCTCATGCTTTTTTTGTTTTCTTACAAATGTTTAACATTTAGGGTTTTGGGGAGGTGGAGGTTGTGTGGGGCTTTGGTTGTTGTTGTAGGTTTGTATTTTAAGGGCATCAATTGTAGTGTACAAATGGGTAGAATCAAGACTTTTTTCAGAGATGGCAGCTCTTATTTTTGCAGAATAGTGGCCACAATAGATGAAGATAGGAAAATGGCTCTCCAGTGTGTGGTTGCGTTAGTATATAAAGGAATATGGGCTGTGATTCACTCATATTAAAAAGGCATGGGAATATTAGCATTGATTCCCTGCATAGCACTGCTGTAGTAAGTTGTAGTAAAACACTTTAGCATTTCACTACCTGAAGGTGTTGTGGTGAAAGTGGAAAATCTTCCACTACATTTATCAAAGCATTTGCTAGTCTACTTCAAGATAAAATAAAGATTAAATATTATTGAGCAAAGAAGGTTAACTTAGACCCGAGATGTCATCAGATAAGCTACAAAAGAAAAAAAAGACAACACAGACCTGGCCTTTTCCAAGCCTTAGTATTCTTATTTTGCCCTAAACCAGTGTGTAATGGGAGGGACTCCAGAGAAAGGCATTGCGGTTATTCTATATTTACATCAGTGTCCCTGAGGACACTCACACTGAATCATTTCAAATTCCAGAATCAGATATAGGGCAGTCTGATGAATGTAAGTTACCCAAACTTTCTGGTCTGTTTTCTTCATTAGTATAAGTTATCTAGCTCTGAATTTTACTATAAAGGATCTCATTCTTATTGCCCTCTTTCCCATCATTGCACCTGCATCTAGATAATAGATTAGAAGAGAATTTAATCTGTTGTGTCAAAATTCATCTGTTGTTTTCAACAGTTTCCACTGGCATGAAAAAGATAAGTTTATTTGGTTTATTTATTTTTTTTTATTTTTAAATCATAATAAAAAAATAAGTATTTGACTTTGCAAGATGTTTTGGTGTCGGCAATAACTGAAGACATCCCTAAGTCAGAACCTGCATTAACAAATTTTTTGAACCTGTTGCTTTCTCTGGCAGATTTTTTTTCATTGTCTTCATAATGTTTCCATAGAAATTTTGTTCTAGTTCATGCAGTGTTCTTACTGAAATTTTGAATAATGAAACTATTTTGCAGAATGGAAGAGTGTTATCTCCTTTCTTTCAAGACTTGCAGTAACTGATTGAGAATCATATGACTCTTATTAGCAGAACCTTTTCAAGGCATAAGTTTTCTCAACATTATTTCTCAACAGCAGTGGTAGCAGTTGTGCACCAGATCACTCCATGTTATGAATCAGGTCATAATCATGCAGCCACGATTCATTTAAGTGGGGTATAGTGGTACGGTTCCTATATATATAGTTTGCAAGATCAGACCATCAATGGAAAAATCTGAGCCAAAGGCAGCTGAATTCTTATATCTTCCCAGCTTCTCTTTCCATTCATTAGGGTTTCAAGTGAGGAGAGTAATCTGTTTTGTCATGTCTGTTGCCCTGTTTTAATACATGACTAACCTTCTTATGTCTCAGTGGCTGTCACTTCTCCAGAACAAGTGATACTGGATTCTTGAAGCAAACAGCTACAAAATGATCATCCTTTGGGGCATGTTTAGTGTGTAAATGACAGCTTTAGCCTGGGTGCATTTAGCAATTAGAGAGAAATTCTATGGTCAAGGCATCACACAAACCTGAGGAATGCAGAGAGAGGATGATGAGGGATCCAGAAACCAGGTGACCAAGAAGGTATAGAATTAAATTAGTCTATCATCTTGATAGAAAATATAGCAAGATTAGAAGTGAAAAATCTGAGTCAATAGGAAGGGTTGCTATAGGTACTGATGCTCATGCATGGCACCTGAATGTAAGAGTTTTGATTCCTCATAATTGTTTCAATCTTGCAGGAAGGAAGGGATTCTTTCGTTACTTTTGTCAGGGCTGCAGTGCTATCGAATTTGTCCCTGTGACTCTTGGTCATGTGAAAATCACCCCAGAAATGATCCCGTTTTCTGTTTCCTTCTGTGTAACACATTGACATATTACTACTTCTCAGCTTCTTTGTGTGTGTGGCTTAGAAAATACTACTCTTTGCATCTGCATCTGCCCTTATTCTGATCGTGCTTTCCATTCAAGAAGACATTTGTCACGACAAACTCCTGTTCAATTTACCAGTCTTTTTTATGCTGTGCTGGTTTCATGCCTATGTGCTGATACACATGACTCTGGAACAACATTGAGGGAAACAATCAGATACTAGTACAACTCTAGATACCTAGCAAATATTTAGTTTCCTCAGGATACCAGTCATGGTCACCTCAAGTGGTTCCCTGTCCTGTCCAGGGAACTGTACTTTGGCAAGAGTTCAGAATTCTTAATGTAGGAAGGTAATCACAACAAGTAGGTATGATTATAATGTATAAAAAATATAAAATCCTATAATGTATATGTTTTTGGAGTGTTATTGAACCAAAGCTTTGCATTCAGGAAGCCTCTGAACTTCTGGGGTGCTCAAAATGTCATTCTTTTCTTGTATGTATATATTAGACTGTTGCAAAGATACGGAAATTGATGATGAAAGCTTTAGAGAGCTACTAACTCTAAAGCTAGATGCAATAACATTCAGGTGCATGACTCCAAGCAAAATTCAAACCCCAGAGTCAGGGTCTTTATCCAGTACCTGAGATGTATTAAGGGCAAAGGGAAGCATCTTGTTAGATGGCGTTCAACCTAGAGGCAACCAAAGGGAAGCTCGAGAGAGTAGAGACTTGGTAATTCTTCCATGGACAGGGTTTTTTTACTAGTAAGATCTTTTTCCTTACTGCAATCATTTGTGTCCCAGAGAATTCCAAATGTGCTAGGTACATTTTACTTTTTATGAGATTACTAGCTGTTAAAATACATATTCTATCCCCCTATAGAATTTTCCTTTCATCAACATGAGATAGGCATAGATTTCCTGTGCCTTATAATGGTGGAAAACATTTCTGATGTCCCTGCATTGTCAGACTGTCAGGAGCACAGTTTTCTATGTGATTATCTTTATTATGATTTAATTACGTTTAAAAGCATTTGATTTCTAAAAATCTCTTACTCTGTCTCTGTCATAATGTTTATAATGTATCTATACCATATAGTAGTTATTCTTTAAGCTCCTTATGCCTCTATTTCTTGTAAAATAAATGTACTGTTTAGCAAAACAGATGTTCCTTATTTAACGTTGAACACAATTATTACCTGTGATCCCTGCCAGATCTCTGCACACCATTTCTGTATTGAGTGCAGCCATTTTCTGATCACTTCTTTTACAGATAAAGAGAGAAATCCTGGCCCCAGTGAAGTCACTGAGATTCTTCCACATTCCTTTCAGTGGAGTCAGGAATCATTGCAAATGTATGTGCTTGAGCTGGCCCTTTACACTGGGTGGCTTATGGTATGTCTGATGCATTTACATGTATTCATCTGTTACCCCCTCTCCAGCAGTGCTGCCCCCAGTGAGGGGCAGTTACCAATTGCTCTGTCTGCTGTCTTGCTGGAAGTGCAGGACTTTCCTTAACTGATGTAGGGAAAAAAATATTTTACAGTGGGAAAATAAATACATCATGCTTTCTTTAGAGAGTCTTTTCTTTTTTTTTTTTTTTACTTTTGAAACAACTAGATTTACCCTGTTTTAATATCAAAGTGACATAAAAGTTGTCACATGCAGATTTTTGCCTGGTAGTGGTTGAATGAAGGTTTATTTTGGATTTATTCCTATTTCCAGGTGGTTTGGAGTTCTTTTATAGAAGTTTATAAGACTATATTGATCAGAAGTCATTCCCCTCCCTGCTTTTATCTAGCCCACTTTTGATACTAGCTTACAATCAGTTTTTTAGTTTGTGGAGTTGATGAAGAACTAGGAAATTTTGTATGCAGTTCTGACAGACTGGTCCTCTGCTGGACTGGGGTTGGGTTCTTGCTTGAATCAGGGGTAAAAGTCCCAGTGTCTGTCTCACTTTGGCTTTTTTACTGCTCTGCATCACTGATGTGCAAATGGAAACTCCTGCACCGATCTTTCTCAGTGTTGAGAGCTTTCAGAACCGAGTCTGTATTTGTCCTGTATTAGTTTAAATATAGAAAAAAATAATGGAGCCTGTTCTGCCCATTTGAAATCTCAGCCTTCTTACTTAAAGCTAGGTCAAATATTCTGTGTATTTGCAAGCGTAGCAGAAATTCATCTGGCCAAATTGACAGCAGTGGATAGTACTGTTGCCCTTTATAGGGTCTCCATTTAATGTAGTGGGATTTTCACCAGTTTCAGTGCTTGGAAGGTAAGTTATTGTGTCTTTCACCACTTTGATAATATAGCACTGTTGTTATAATTCCTCCCCAGTTCATTTCTAATAGCCATTTCATTAGGACCTTTAGGTTATAGAAAGATATTGATGGTGCGGAGGACAAGAAATAGTAAAAAGCTAAACATGAAATCCTAGTGCAAACCTTATGGAACACAAATTATAGGAACAGGTATCTTCAATGCTGCTATGTTTACTCTGGCTGCTCAGTGTACCAGTCCAACTTAAAATGTGCTCTCCTCTGCCCAGTAGATCTAGACCAGTAGAGAGGAAAACAAATTGTGTCCCCTCTTCTCCCTGCTCTCCCCAGTTCATAACTAAATCCCAATTATCTTGTCAAAGTGAAGTTTTTATGGGGAAAAAGGTAACATATCACCACAATAACTTCTGAGCATAGCCCATGCCTCAGGACTTGGTGTAGCACAGAAGGTCTTATTTTACCTCTAGGCCCTGTACAAATAGAAATGCCTTGAACAGTGAGCCAGCAAAATGTGAAATTAAACAGGGGCAAATGTACATTTATTTTATGTATGGTCACATTAAACAGACATATAATTTTTCTTTGGAAATGACTGTTTCAACAAAAGCAAAATTATAGCAATTAAAATGTAAGGAGGAAAAATAATAGTATTGATTTTGTTTTGCATGGTTTTGTTAGTTTTTTCCTAATTTCATGATATGTAAGTAGTAGTGCATGTCTTACTGCACGTCAATCTGTTTGTTAGACTGCAAGAGGCACTTAGATTTCAGAAAGGTGAAGATTCAGTAACTACTAAGCGTTAGCTTAGTAACTTTTTTCATTGCACGAAATACTGCTAGTTTTTCTACAGTGATGTGCAATAATGTGAATAGAGAAATAGAAAAAAATGAAAGGGCTTATTTGGAAATTCTAATACACAGAACTTTCAAAACAAATTTATTTTTGGCTTTTTAATTATGTGGGAAGGTTCAGTATCACTTCTTTTTGAATCCTGACTTCAAAAGGAAATTAGAAGTCAAAATTTCTGCCTTTACTTGTAGCTCTAAAATGCCACGAAAGGCCTGGTAGCTCACTAGCAAAAGTAACTGTAGAATCATAGACTGCCCTAAGTTGGAAGGGGCCCACAAGGATCATCAAAGCCCAACACCTGGCCCTGCACAGGACCACTCTAAGAGTCACACCCTGTGCCTGAGAGTATTGTCCAAACATTTCTTGTACTCTGTCAGGCTTGGTGCTGTGACCACTTCCCTGGGGAACCTGTTCATCGAACCACCCTCTGGGTGAAACTTTTTTTTCTAAAATCCAGCCTAAAACTCCCCTGGCACAGCTTCATGCTGTTTCCTCAAGTCCTGTCACCACAGAGAGGAGATTAGTGCCTGCCCCTCCTCTTCCCCTCATGAGGAAGCTGTAGACTGCGATGAGATCTCCCCTCAGTCTCCTCCAGGCTGAACAGACCAAGTGACCTCAGCCTCTCCTTATATGGCTTCCCCTCAAGGCCCTTCACCATCTCTGCTGCCCTCCTTTGGAAACTCTCTAACAGCTTAATATCTTTCTTATATCATGATGCCCAAAACTGCCACAATATTCAAGGTGAGACCACCCCAGGTCAGAGCAGAGTGGGACAATTCCTTTCCTCGACAGGCTGATGATGCTTTGCCTGATGCCCTCCCAGACACGTTGACCCTCCTGGCCACCAGGACACAGTGTTGACTCATAGTCAACTTACCATTGATCAGGACCCTCCACTGAGGCACAAGAAATAAGTCTGGGATCTACTTTTGAAATTCTATAGGGTTGTTGCTCAGAGAAGTTGTGGAGTTCCCATCCCTGAACGTGTTTAAGGCCAAGCTGGATGGGGCTTTGAGCAACCTGATCTACTGGAAGGTGTCACTGCAGTGTCACATGGCAGGGGGTTTGGAACTAGATGATCCTGAAGGTCCTTTCCAACCCAAATAATTTCATAGGTTGATTTCTATGATTTCATGAATTTCTAATGCTGTTTGTAATGCTATGAGCTGCATCTCTCTCTCTAATTTTCCACCACCATTCTTGTGTCTAGGTACATCTAATTCTTTCTAAAAGAAGAATTGGGGTGTCAACCTCCCTTTTTGCTGGCAAAAGCTACTACATTACATAGTTGAGTATTTCTTTTGAGTGCCAGGAGGAATGACTATTTTGTGGACAGATATTGTAGTAGACAGAAGTATTGATTGGGTTTCATTGTAATAAACACTGCCAGATGTTATCTCAGTGTGTACTGTTTGCATTAGTAAATAAATAAATCCTCCAGAGCACAATTATTCCCTATAATGTTTTTTCAAAAGCTTACTGTTGTCTTACTACTGAACTTCCTCTGCTTTCTGTGCAGTTTGAGAAACTAATTGGAGCATGTGAAGCTAATTGAAAAATTCAAATCCTGCTCTAGGTTCAGATACCATGTCAAGGTCAAATCTGGCATGTATAAGTGATGCTATCTTCACTTGAGGTACTCCTTCATCGGAGACTTTCTCCTGTAGGAAATACCTGATGAGATTTTATTCACTGCTGTGTTACTATCCACACTGGTGAACATGTTGTTAGGGGATTGCATGGTAAATATCTGTGTCCTCCGACTCTTGGTAAAGACTCTCAGCTTGTGGGTCACTTGGTAGACAAAGTGATGGTCAGATCCCAACCTACATGCTGTCACTGAAGAAGATGGTTAAATACCAGTGCTTGAAGCCCAGCGTGCCAGTTATCAAGTTAAACCAGCTGAGTAGCAATCTGAGCTTCCTCAGAAACCAGGAATACTAAGAGTCCAGATTCACTGATCAAACTGTGAAAATCACATTAAATCAATGTGAAAAGCACACTGGTGCCCAGCACATCATCAGAGTGCTCAACATATCAGCGTGGGCCTGTGTGCAGTCCCTGCATGTAAGCTGGGCTAGTGCTCCCTTTTTCCTCACAATAGGCAAGGCAGATTGAAGCATGCTTTGATTTGGGTTCTCTGTGAAGCATACTTAGATTTGAGTTCTCTCTGATTCCTGGTGTTTTCAGCTTTCCCAAAAACACAGAGCAAGTTCACAAGTGGTTTTTTGATGTGTAGTCAGTGTCCATAAAAATTAATGTTAAATGAGAGCTGAAGTTGTCTACTGGGAATTCTGAAAATTATTTCTTTTTATTTTCAGTGAAGACATACCTGTTCCCTAAAATAGTGGTTCCTTGCTCTGCTGGACTAATGTAACTTGTAATTTATGATTTTGAGTGTTCAGTGTGCTGAATACTGGCTTCCATTGAGATACAGGTTCTCTTGGCAAGTTGACTCATTCTGGATCCTCCCTAAAACATGCTTAAAACAATTTAAAAGGTTTAGAAAGAAGCAATGTGTATTTGAATTCTCTGCAAGTGAATCAGCATTATTAACCTTATGACTCCTAAATTAAATCATCATTCTCTGTGTCAGATCCTAAGTTTAAATTCATATAAAAGATGTGACTTTTTCCCAAATTCTTAATAGTTTTACTATTTTTTGTCTACTCCTTCCAGTTTAGCAGCTGAATTTAACTGTACTTAGTCTATCTACTTAGGTATACTTAGAGTTTTTATACATTTTACTGGAACTTGCTGTGATAGAAATATTTATGTGTGTATGTATTTACAGGTATACTTTAAAACTTGTAAGGCTACTTCCTCTCAAAAATTTTATTTTGGATAAGGATCATCAAATCAATACTTTTTTATTTTTCATTTGTTAGCATCTTCCTTTTCCTTCTTGTTGGTAAAAAAGGGAAAGAAAAAAATTAATGAAGGGCAATGGAAGGAGAAAACGTCTGACCTTCTTACCAGCTTTTTCTTGTATACCTGAATACTTTCAGTGATGCCTCTGAAAACTTTGAAAATAACTACTTGCTTCCAAAACTCCCCATGTAAAATTAACAATACTTGGCCATTTTAAAGGCAGCTCTATTTTTCATCTCACCTTTGAGTAGTCAAGTGCACGTGCAAACTACAGCCAAGGAAGAACAATTTCAAGTTGCATGCAAACTTGGCTCATCAGCTGTGCATTTTTGCTGTTTCTAAGGTAGGGAGATCAGAAGTGTGAAATGAAACATAACAGAGAGGCACCCAAGTGCAGATCTGAAGGTGCAATCTGCATTGGCTGCCCTTCAGCACAGATGGTGGACAAACTTAAATCTACTGTTGAGTCCTGAGATCTTTACCCCTCTCGATTAGCAAATGTATCTAAACGTAGGAAGCGGAGTAGCTAATTCCCAAATGATTTTAATGATTCATGGTCCCTAAAAGAAGGAACCATGAGAAATATGCCTGAGCATCAGTATTTTGTTGTATGTCATAGGATGTTTCTTTAGTGAAATAGCTTTGCTAATAGCTTTGTTAATCAGTCAGGTCCCAAATAAAATAGAAAGTGCAACACAGCCCTCCTCAGGTTTGGTCTTCTGCAAAATTAAATACCCCATTTATTTCTCTTATCTAGGCAGGAAAAATGGACCAAATAATGACCAAAGCCTGCACTTGTTTTGAGTCTCTTTTGATTTTAGGGTTAAAGGGTTGCATGGGCTTGCTGCTTCTTCTTCAGGAGTTATGATGGAAAACCTTTGCTGTATTGTCCTCTCCCTATGCCCTCCCTGTCTGAGTTCTCAAGTGATACAGGGGCACAACATAAGAAAGCTCCTGGCTTTGCAGAGGGTGAATACTGCTGAAGTCCTGGAGAACTAGTTCACACTTCAGGTGAATGTTGCAGCAACTAGCTGATGTGACTACAGGTTTGTTTTCTGCTTAATAGATAGATATATACGTGTTTCCCTTGCTCCACATCTGCACGGAACAAAAATACCCTGTTTTTTAGTGAACATTTCCCGGGATAAGGTGGGAAGTCTGACTCCAGGACCAGTTTGGTTTTTGGCATCTCCCCTGTTACTGTGTGCAGTGATGCTAGTTAATGCTCATTGAGGCAGTGGATTTGCGATTCTGGTTCTTGGCCTGAAGTGGATTGAGATTCATAAAAAATAATCTCAAATCACAAAGCCACCATGGGAGGCTTATAGCTTCTGTGACTATCTCACTTGGACTAGATTTCAATCAGGAATCAGGAGGTGAATGGTTTTGTTCTTATCCCATTGCCAATTTCCTGAGCTAACGTAACCTGAGTGTGTGTGTCACAAAACTTTATTTTCCAATTGAATGCATCCATCCTTTAAAAACAGGTTAAAAAATAAGAGACCAAATGTAAAGGAAATTTAACATCCAAAAATACAGAACAGTGCTCAGGACTTTCAAATATATGTAAACATCAGTTCCTGCCAAGTTAGTCATTACTAAGAGTTGTTAACACGGGGGATTGATTGAGAGAATGATTGTTGCTGTAGAATGATGATTTAATAAGAGAAAAATCTGATAGATTTGACATGCTACATAAAATGTGCAGAATGGTTATTCTTTGGTAAATTGCAACTTTCATTTGTACCCCTTACAGACGTGTTTGTTCTGTGCCTTGCCACATTCCCCTTTTTATTTTCCTGTTATTCTTTTTAATTGCTAGAAATCATTAATATTCACCGTTGTTACACATGTCACGCAGAAAAACATACACACCCCCCGTTTTCCTTCCACTTCTTGCCTTCTCTCGCACCTTCATCTGGTCTGTTCTTGTGTGCTCACCTACCTCCTCTGGTGTTCAGTAGGGCACTGCAAAATGTCCTGCTCCCCATCTTGAAAAGGTGCCTACCAAGAGCTCAGTTTTATTTGCTCTTTGCTCACAGTCTTCATATACACCCACTCCTCACTGTTCTGGCTGATGATTATTTATCTGTTACTTAGTCCTAACAAAATGCTTGGTGCTTTGTAAGCCAGGAAATGAAGGCTGTCTCAGCTCAGGGAAGTTGTACAGGACAAGTTGATGAGACAGCCCTTCTATTGTTCCCATTTTTACTGACTGTACTCCATCCTTGCATTTCTCAACAATAATTTATGAGAGTTTGGATTGAGTTTTTTTTAATTCTGAAATGACCAGTGCTACTGTGAAGATCCTATTGCAAGTGTTATTGGTGTCTTTGGTCTTCTATAAAATCTAGTGTTTCCTGCAGGCCATGCCCAAGTGACAGAGATCACGCTGATCTGAGCTGCTGCTGTGCCCTCTTTCTGCAGATAGGCTAGTCTGGTGTCAGAGGCTGGGCCACAAATGGTCTTTGGCTTGCCTTCAGAAAATGTAGGGCTAGCCTTGGTGCTTGTACTCTATGAATAATAATAATAAAAGAAATCCTAGAGTCTGATTACAACAAATAAATTCCATAACACCCTCTGCACTATATCTGTTGTTGTGCCAAAGAGCATAACATAAAATGACTGAGAACAACAGCAATTCAAAACAGCAGCACACAATAGTGTAATTGGACCCTAAGCACATAAAAACAACAGTTTAAAAGGAAGAAAAAAAGGCAAAAATGGGACCATGGAGTGGTATCAGGGACAGTGTCATGAAACTGTGGTAAGATACATGAGCCTAGTAGAAAGAAAAAGAGGGGGTGGGGGGTGAGTTACTTATGAATCAGTACAACTGTGCTTTGTTCTGCATGAGTGTTTTAATAGAGCAAGTGTAATATAAGGATCAGGTGGGCTCGTGGGAATGGAACAAAAGGTTTTGTAAAATTAAAGCAAAATAATTATAGCTCTAGGTGTAGAGTGAGCACACTCCAGCAGTTGATAGCAAGAAGCTGCTCAGAACGGAGAAGGGAGGAGGGAGAAAGATGCAGTTGAAAAGGTTTTTTGGTTTGCTTTTTTTAATACGTGCATACACACACACACGTACATATATACATGTGCATATATAACACAAAAAGATTCATCTATGTACGTTAACAACAACTTTAAATCAGTGACAGTTGTACGCAACTTTAGAAGTGACTAATATACCTCCACCAAAAAATGCATTAAAATGAAAATTTAAGAAATGATCTCAAATGAATTAATTAACAACAATAAAAATCACAGCAAAACATTGCCTTTCTGAAGGAATGAAGGACTAAAGCCTAAAACAGAGACTGTCCTATCACATGGGATTCAAAGATATTCTGCCATAAAAGCCCGGTGATGAATATATGCAGAGTGCTCAGTATACTAATAAAGCAAACTCAAAGTTCCAGAAGTAAATGTCATCATAGGGGGGTCACAAGAAAGCTGTCAGCAATGTATTGTGTTACATCTCCCATATTAGGGCAAAGCATTCTGCTGTGCTCTCTTGCAGAAAAAGCTGTTTCCTACCTGAATTTGAGAGTAGTTTTACAAGCAAGATGAGAGCTTGGTTGATCACAAGGTGGCCTCCCTGTATCTAGTTGTGTGCTTTCTCTTTCCTTTACCATCTGCATATATATGTACCAACTGTATGCAGATTCTGTGCAAAAGTAGAAAACAAAAGAGAAACCTGAAAGCAGAGTCACGACCCACACTTCCTAAGTTGCTGATTGTCCTAAAAATGTAATTAAAGAGGAGATGTCCAGGATCCAGGAATGGAGGAAAAACTGTACTCAGGTGTGCATTCTTCTCCTTAGACATTAGCTCTGTTAGGTTCAAAATGTTCAGATTATGCTCCTATTTTGGGCGGTGACCTCCCAACAAATAAATTATTTTTATTTGTAGATATATTGAAAGAGAAAGAGCTACTGAATTTTAATACCAGCCTCATTAACTCCCCATGGCACCTGTGGGTTAGGATGGGTTTCCTTCCGCTTATATACTGCTGTATGGAATGTAATAAGGAATATGAGCAGCTACCAGTGATAAAATGAACATAAAGTGAGAAACTGGTTTTGTTACATGACTCAAATTACTTCCCTTCTGTGGTGGATGGTTCCTGATGGGCAAGACGATTGCACCTCATTGTGGCTCATGACAGAGCTTGTGGAAAGGAGATTCAGCGTAGTCCACAAAGCTATACTTGCAGGCACAGCTACTACAGATGGCTGGCGTGCAAGATAAGGCCTTGACAAGGGAGGGGGACAATTAGCCTTCCTCCCACCACATTTCCCCTTATTCTGTAGTCAGATTTCCCTTATTCAGAGTTTGTTCAGGGTAATTGTTCACAGACAATATATTTTTGTGCTCACGGTGCAATCAGAGGCTGTTCTCACTTGAAGCAGAGCACATCTCTTAGGTAGTGCTTTCTGCCAGAATGTGGAGGCTGAGATCAGAGTGAAGCTTTATGAGCTCCATTTGGTGCTTTTTACTTCCGTCTTGTTTCTCTCTCTGCAGGGGATGTGAAACTAGATTTGTCCTGTTTCCACAGCAGGGTTTTGGTTTATTTTGTTTTTCCAAAGCATTTCATTCGGTGGCGCAAATCCAGAGGAGAGTGTGTTGCAGAGATGGATTTGAATGTTAGACAGAAAGAGTTGTGTTTAATAAACTCTTTGTTGTAAATTATAGAAACTTGAGAGCAGGAGGCCCCTGTTTAATACAAACATTCTGTGGCTAAATTATCGCTTTAAGTATTTGCCCTGTAACTTAAAGAGCAATAAGACAAGGTAACTTTGGTAAAATGGCTGCTTGTGGGGTCTGAAGCTCAAGCCTGAAATTCTTCAGTTCTGGGTACTCTTCTCAAACTCTTTCTGCCTTCCATCTGCCTTTGTCTTTCACCTTAGAGGTGGCTACCAAATAGAACTGAGTGAAATACAGGACTAGTTAAAATAAAATTCATAATCCAAAACCAACAAAAAGCACCATCAAACCATTCCCCCAGAAATAAAATAAAAAAAACCCCCAAACCCAAAGTTTTATAGGCTTTTAGGAAAAAAAAAAAAAGAAAGAAGATACTTTAGTAATATGCAGTACTTGAAGATGATAGCCCAACATGCAAACAGTTGGACGTGTAACTCCCATTATATATGCTACTACTGCTTATCTCCTCTGCTCCCCTGCTTTTGAAAACTCCTGTATCACAGCACAAACTACCTATCTGTGTTGATCTCATTTTGAAATGATTTGTCAACATGAGCCTATTATAAAATTAAAGGTCGGTAAAAGGCCGGGCATTCTTTGGGGTAAGCGCTGCATACTAGAAAGGGAGAGGTCAAGAATGGCTCATCACATCCCAACTCTTCAGATGTGCCTCATGAGCTGTGCATATTCCTTCTTAGGAGCAGAGACGCTGTAAAGCTTCAGAGTCAAGCCCTCATTCACAGCAAGACACAATATGCCAGTATCTGTCACATTCCAAGTCCTTGAAACACTATTGAAGTCAGAGAATTCAAAGTCCCAGATTCTTTGCTTCTTTTGAGATCAACTCATTTTCTTCTTTGCCATTCTAGTAAATTCGACGTACATACATGTACATGCATGCTTGTGTAGACATACTGACATCTTTCCAAAGCTTGAAATTAAAAAAAAAGGGAACAAAAGCATGAGGTTTTCCCCTTGTCCTGTCACTTTCTGACAAAAAAAAACAAAAAGAACTTCATAAGTTGTTTATATTCCAGCTTTATTTTCTTTCATTTACTCTTTCCCAGGAGCAAAGTCTAAAGGATTAAGACAAGAGCAGCCCTGTGTTATATTTGTATATTATTATATATATAATATACACTATTTGGATACTAAACCTGTTCTAAATTGTGCTAAAAAAAAAGGTAATATTTCCACTTTTGCTCAGAAAAAACTGATGCAGTGCTGCTCACATTTCCCTGCTTTTCCTCCATCTATTTTGGAATTCAATAAGCAGTAGTATACAGGCATCAGTAAAGACTGCTGTCCCTCCCTTTGCTCCTTTGTCTGATTATTCTTTTCCTAAGTCTGTAGGAGAATGGATCCAGTCTAACTGGAGAATTTGCACCCTGATTTTCTCATAAGGCAGATAAGTTTTTTAGATAACAGTAGGGACAATTTCTGGTCTTATTGAAGTTGTTGGCAGTTCTCCAGATGATTTGTTATGAGATTTGGCCTTGAGAAAGAGGATCAGTCACACTCATCTCCTTTTTATTCTAAACTAGAATGACCCATATCACTGCCCAGTGATTGCTGCCTAGGATACTAGCAGTGAATTTTTGGAAAATGATCAAAAGTTCAAATATATGCAAGAATGCATGAAACCCACTGTCTGAGAGACCAGAGAGAATGCAGTTGGCCACAGCAAAATACGTTGTTTAAATAGAACTAAATAAAAAAACTGGAAGCTTGTTATGAAAGATCATCTATATCCATTTTATTATTTTTTTTATATAACATCACTTTAGGATGAGGCCTGGAATGGTCCTCTCAAGCCTAAACTTATGGATATATTTCTCTGCTTTTTCTAAAATCTTTTGATTGCAGAGCACTATAAATGGTGCAAAACAAAGTCTCTTTTCCAAGTTCCCTACAGTGAACAACTTAGGAGCATTTAGTTTTAGTTTGTATTAGGACTTCATGTCCTCAGAGAACAGATTCTGCTCCTTTGATCTCTGAATATAAAAATCACTGTTTCCCAGCAGTTACAGATCGCTGGGGCCCAAGAAAAGTACTGGGGAGATGCTGAATGAGGACCTCGCAGCTCCAGTCCATTTCCAGCATTACTGCTGGCTTCTTGTGTATTTGTAAAAAACTATTAGTGGTCTCCAGTAATCCCCATTTCTGAAATTAATTTCAGACTACTTATGTAGCTTAACAACATGCATTAAGGAAGGGAAAAATAATTTTTAAGAAATAGTCATACTCTCTAACCTTATCATAATTTCTTTCATGTTTTTATGTGTGCAGGTAGTCTGCAAAGTAAATTCACAGACATATGATTTTGTATGGCTTTATCTCCTATTCAGTGGCCCTTCCTATGGGAAACAAGTTGATCAAAACTAATATTCAAATCCAACAGTTTTCTTTGTCTTTTAGAGGGAAGGAGATGTAGGGGGTCAAAAAATATAATATTTCATTACAACACAGTTCTGTCTGTAGCGGAAAGCATTTCACTAACATGAGTACAGTTGCTATCTGGAGTTTTCCCTTTCAAAATTTCTTGTAGGAGGTGAATTTTCCACTTGGTTTGACTTTGCTGTCAAAAAAGTCAAGCTGATTTTTTTTTCTTTCCTTTGATTAAGGGAATAAAACGTTAACAGTAATTAAGCCAAGGAGAGTTTTAAGTTTCATCGATTTGGGGGGTTGTTTTTTTTTTCCTTAATTCCTAACCTGGTAAACAAACTGCTTGTATCCATCTTTGCAGAGATAACTTAAAACCCGTGTGCGGAAAGTATGGTGTCAAAACACCATTTCTCACTTCAGAGACAAAACCACTTTGATGACCTTCAAACCTCGTGTCTTAAACTTGCAAGTAAAAATCATATTTTTCATTATTTTTGTTACCTCAAGGTTACTTCAGGGCTAAGGTTACCTGTGAAGATCAAACAAGAGGGTTTTTTCTGTCTTACACATCCTCACTTATGCCCAGATTTTGCCCTCTGTGAAAATGCTAAACCGCAGACATTGTGGCCTTGAAGCTGGAGGGAGGATTGCTTGGTGTTATTAAGGCTCTGATCAGCAGACCAGACCAAGATCCGGCTTCTCCTGTCTAGCTCAGTAACCTTGGAAAAGTCAATAATATATTTGTGCCTACATTCCCCAGCTGTAAAAGGAAGGGGATGCTATTTCCCTGCTGCAGAGGTGCTTTAAAGATAAACCTGCTCTCTGAAACTGATGGTGAGTACTGGAAAATGTGCATGTGGGTCAGGTTCCCAGTCCGCACCACGGTGGCGTTTTTTCTGACAGCACATGGTCCTGAAGATCCCCCCGAACATTATCTGTGCTTCAAGGCAATCGCAGCAGTCTTTGCTCCTTCCTGAGCAGACCTTGGCAGCAGCTGCTTTGGGAAATCTCCACATCTCCCTCCCTGTTGCATGGGGCTGTTGACACAGAGGAAACTTCTTGTGTGCTCCTCTCATCCTTGCAGGATGCAATGAGTGAGCTTGCCCAGCCTAGCTCATTAATTTGGAGGGTTTGATAGCCTTTGCAGGATCAAAGTGGTTGTTTTAGAGCAGATAAATGTAGTGCTGCTTCTGTGATTTATTATCTGCAAATGTTCGTGTTCCTGATACGTTTCTTTTTAAATGTTTTGCTGAAGCCTTGTTCACATAGGCTGATCGTACGTGCCCCAGATACAAACAGGAAGACAAAGTTTCCAGTTCCATCTGCTGCAGTCTAGAACAATTTTATCCACCATTCGCTGGGGGAAAGCAATTCTGATTTAAATGGCACATAAGCTGTGCATTATTAGTCTGATAGGATAAAGTATTACAGTTTTTTCCTGGTGGGTTTTTATATCTGAGCTGGAAATAACTGCACTGCATGAACACTAAGTGGGGAAGTATAAAACAAAAAAAACACCTGAGAAATAGCAGAGGCTGGAACTGTACATCAGTGATGTCTGCTTAGCATCTGGACTGCTTGTTAAATATCTTTTGAACAATTCTTCCACCAAAATACCTGACCAGCTCTTCTCCAGCAACTTTCAGCAGAGGTAGGCAGGAAATGTTATAAAAAAACCAGCAAAACAAATGCAATTCCCTTGGAGCCACCACTGTTTGGAAATGAACAGTTAACAAATGCAACCTTTTCACTGATGCCCTAAATTCCTTTGTCACTTAGTAACAGCCTGTACAAAGTACGCCTCCACGCCTGACCTAAGTTATATCATATTGCCAAGTTGTAGAATAATCTATTGTTGAATGTGTACAGAAAATTAATTATAAGATCAATTATATTATAATGAGAACTCATATTTTTTCACTAAATAAATGGTGAGGTTTATTTAGGAAAAATATCAGTGTAGAGATCAAAATAAAAAATAAGTTCACGTGATATGCTTGGATTGAGAGACATGTCACTGTGTACCTCCTTAGCTTCCTAACACTGCTAAAGGGAAATAGTGATAGCCTTTATCTCCCCACTCAGCTGCAGTGGACCTTGGTACCTGCCAGGAGACAGTTTTCCAATGAAAAGCTTTCTATAGCAAGCTGTTTCTTACTGATCATCTTGTCAGTTGTCCTTAAGGCATCACTGCCTTAGGTCAGGTTTGGGGCACGGTCACACCTTTATAATCTGTGGGATTTTAGTAGAAGTAGCTCGGGTTTGTATCAGTGTTACTGTCCAGAAGCTTGTCTGTTGATTTCAGTAGGAATTTACCTGGAAAAAGATGTATCATTAAGCAGCTGCATTTTAACTGTTCTGAACCAGTTGAGTCCTTTACATTACCAGGTTAGCATACATAAACGTGGGCTTAATTTGCTTTTCTCTTTTCCTCAAAATTAATGATTTCTGTAAGTATATTGTTTGGAGTCTACTTTCTTCATTTCGAAGTAGCTAAAGATGCCCAGCAGTAGTTGTAGTACACATTATGTAGATAAAGCAGAGGGTTAATTCAGTGCAGAGATGGGATAGAGATGTTCGTACTGGGAGCTTTGTGGCACAGAAAATAAGCACCAAGTTGTTTTGAGAGGAATTTTTCGTTAGAAAAAGCACTGCAGCATGCCTGTCCAGCTTCGGGTAGTAAAAATACCTTCGGAAGTGAAAGCAAGTAGGTGCTGCAAGCGAGGGAGAAAACAAACCTGAGGTTAAAACGTTAGAGTGACCATGTAGCCGCTTTCCTGTCAGCTGGATTTGGAAGGGATTCCTACCAAAACATGCATGTTAAGGCACGGGCCGTGTTTCAGCCCTGCTGCTGAAGCATCGTGCCACGTGAGTGCTCGCTCCCCGGGCTGCGCAGCGAGGAGGGACCGCTGCACTTGACTGTCATCCCTCGGGGGACGAATGTGAAGGAAGGAAGCAGATCACAGGGTATGAAGTCTGAGAAGTGACAGCGTTTTGCACTGGAGGCAGCTGTGTGAGGTTACCTGAGGACAATGTCTGGCTCTACTAGCTGATTGCTTAGAGCATTATTAAAAAAAAAAAATCCAGTTAATGGGGGCACCTCCTAAACAAACCAGATATTCCTTTCACCATGCAGTCCCTGTTGAGAAGAGTATAATTTTACATTAACTACACTGGATAAGTAAGAATTTGTTATGTTCTGACTTTATCCAGGAAATTCCCTTTTAACCCAATTGTCCCTATTAAGTGTGTCAGCTCTTCTTTCAAAAGCTCTGCTGCGCAAAGGCAAATTAGTATATTAATGTGAAAGCACGTAATTTTAAGGCAAGAAAAACTGGGAAGCCCTTATCCATTTTTTCAGAAAGAATTATTTATTACAAAATATTGCAACAAACTCTGCTTGCTTACAGTTATTTATAAAAATTAAATTTATTTTTGTTCTTGTTTTTTATGTTTCACTTTTAAGCCTTAAAACCAGAATTATCCTTGTCAGTTTCATTTTCTTTAATGTACTGTAATTTTGTTTAAAGTTGATTTAAAGTTTCATTTTCAGGTTCTCATCTAAATATTGAAAATCTGACCTGAAAGTATCTCCTAAGACTGATCTACTCTTCACTGCCCTCTTCTTAAATTATACATAACAATAACTCAACAATAGTCAGGTTTCATTCTGAAACGCTTTGTTTATGTCAGTTTAAGTCAAAGCCTAAGGGAGAACAGTTAATCTTATGAACAATTAGTGTGTAGCTCTGTTTAAGTAAAGTTCGGTATGTGTTTCCCTCACAAATAAGCATTGAAGAGCAGGTCCACTGCTGTCTTCTTGAAACGTGCTAGCTCTCTTGGCTGCTTCAAAGCATACAGGATGGGCTCTACCTGGACACTAGGAAGTTCTCCTGTTTTGAAGGCACTTGTACAGCTAGGTGTATCAGCCACCAGATGTATTATTTGTGCACAGTTTTTAGAGCTTTCAGAGGAAAATCAGCTTTAGGGAAGAAGGGAGCAATGCATTCGAAGAGGGTTTTTCACCTTTCTCATGCTGTTTGTTTCCCCATCCTATTTTGATTTTGGAGAATGCTGTCTTGGGTGGAGGAGATGGTCAGTGCGCTATAAAAATTCATGGATCCTGCTGTTCTGTTGCTGTTTGACTGAGGGGTGGGGAGAGACAAGTTAAATAATTTCTAACATGAATTCACAATCAATTTGGACATATGGCACTGTAGGATATATGTGTGCAATAATCCTAAAGATGACTGAGTGGTTTAAGCATATTTCTAAATTGTCTGCTTTTTAGCAGTAGATATATAGGATATATGTAACAGAAATGCATTTTATTAGGGGTGTTTGATGCCTCTGATACAGTTTGTGCTCTGAATGTGGGATTTTGAAATGCTTATTTGTACGTGATGAATTATTATCACATTTTATCATACTGTGGTTTGAATTTGTGGGAATTCCACAGTTTTCTACAACATCACTGCAGTAAAGTGTCTATGATGTGATGTTATTCTTCAATTTGGGGCCCAAAAGTTGTTTTCACTCATGTAAGAAGTAGCCAGACCCAAATTGATTTTGACAGATGATGCATTTCTATCCTAAAATGGATTTAAAGGGATTCTGGATCATACTGTTCAATCCCAGGTGTGTCTTCTTTTTTTTTCTTCTGCTCCCAATAATAGTGTTCCTGTTTTGTATTTCAGAACCTAGATTTTCATTTAGCAATTAATGTGGGTGATTCAAGTCACTCCTTCTGTATTTTATGAATTTTTTCCAAATATAGTATTTCTCTGCCTACTGTTGATTGAGCAGAATGGGACTTGCCTACACGAAATTTCTTAGGAAATACAATTTGCACATCCAGATTTCTAACTACACCCACTCTCTCCATTATTGCAAGGTGTTAATCTAGTTGTATGATGCTGCTTGCACAGATGCATGCATACATACCCTCTTTAAAAATAGGTTGTGTCTAAATCCTTACGAGAGATCTCATATACTGAGTTTTTCTAGGTCTGTGTGCTCACTGAATATTTAACCTCTGTGGTTAATGCAGCAGAGTTTTTGTGAAGACTTTTCCGTGTTTTTAGGAGGTGCCTTTAGTAAGTAGTTTAATCCTAAGTAACAGCTGAGTTCTTTTGCAGCAAATTTTAATTTAAAACTAATTTTAAAATTACACATATCCATTTTAACAGCACTTGAATTTAAGCAGTTCTTTTCCAGAAATCTACCCTGGAGAAAATGTTTTTAATCAGGTTAAAATGGAGGCAAGATAGAGAAAAAAAATGTTTGCTGTGGCGTGACTGCAGCAGTGCTAATGAGCTCTGCTCTAATACATGAAGGAACATATGGCCCCCATCTGAATACAAACTGGACACAAAGCAGTAATTCAGCTGAGATGTCCTGAATATTGTAAACTGGGTGAATGTGGTTGAAGGTGTTTATAAATGGTGGCTGAATCCCACACACTGACTCACTGCCGTCTAATGTCCGGGGCTCAAGGTGCTATTTGTAAGAGTATAGAAAATGACCAGTAGAGGGAATTCTTAATTAATGCTAACAAAATAGCAAACTGAAGTGTTATGTTATGAAGAAAAGACTTCTTGTGCTCATGACGCAGCAAGAGACGGATTATGGAGAGGGCGAGTTAGGAGAAGAAAAATCACAGGACAAGCAAATTGAGTATTTACTGGCAAATAATTGCGCTCTTAAGCTGTGGCTCTCTTCCTAAATTCTTGGCATTCCTGAGCACTAGAACCATTTTCAAAAAATGCATCGTTACAGAGTAGATGTAAAAAAAACTCTCAAAGGCTGATGGTACAGACTTGTGCAGGTAAGAATGTGTGTATTACTGCATATATTTCTTCTAAAGCTTTAGATTGTCCATCATTTACAGGACTGATGCTTTTTTCTGTTTCTGATAGTACTGTTGTTTTGGTTTCATAGCTAAATTTTGTCTAAAAGTTGGGGAAGTGAAGATAGTTTTTTAAGCAGTCTGCAGTGTGTGCTTTTATGTCAGCACAGATGTATCGATGTACAAGAAAACAAAACAAGGGCTTGGAGAAAGTGTACGGCCCGGTTTTATTTAGTTTAAATGGGTTCTGGCTTTTATGGAGGTGCCTCTTGTTAAAAAACTACACATCAACTAAATGTGGGGCAGGAGCATGTGCTTGCATTGCTATGCTGATTTCACTGGAGGAATGCTTGTGAGATGCTGCAGGGAAAGAACTTTTTCTAAGCAACTCTTACGGACTACCTGCATCCCTAGGGCTTCCCTAGGTGTGGCTCCCCAGAGAAATGAGACCTTTGGGAACCCACTCCGTTTGCTCCTGTATACAGTTTGCCTACCTGTCTCCTACTCCTTTCCTTCCCAAATCTGAGCACTTTTAGCCAAGTTTGATGGGTGAAGGTCTCCAAGATATCTGAACTTCCACATTTTTTTTTTTTGAAGTAGACAGCAAAGGGGAAAAGCTCTTTTAACGGCCTTGCTGTGGGAGAGGCTGCTTTGCCTCTCCGACAGAAACCATAAGAAAGGAGGCTCATTTGACTCTCCATGAGCAGGCTCAAATTGACAGACGATTTTATTTTTGTTTATTCCGCACGTGAACTTCATTTTCTAATACTAAAAAAGTCTATTAGGGCATGGAGATGTATAGGTGGTTACAAATACTCTATCTTAAAATATAACTCTTATTCATGTCTTAATTATCCTATAACAAAACAATAACATTGCCATTTTTTATCAAACCTACAAAATGTCGTCCTTCATTTCTTCTCCCTGTTTCATCATGTGCATTAAAAGTAATGGCTAAAACAATTTCAAGTCTCACAAGTAAATAAACATAGCACATGTTCCTGAATAACAAACATGTTGCTTTGATTTTACGGGGATTTTTTTTGGTTGTATTGACTGTGTTCAGGAGGGGTATCCAAGCTGAACACCTGATCGATGGGCATATATGCATTGCAGATGCACCTCTAGAAAGCCACACAGTAAACATTACAGAACCTAGTATCAGATCCTTCAGGAAAAAAATGGGTAAAGAGTAATGGCGGTTTAACTTTTCACACAGGGGTAGTTTCTCATTAATAGGTATCAAATTGAAGTTGGCTTATGTCTTTAAACATGGGTAGTTTTCAGTCCTCGGGGTTTATTGTACCCTGATTGTGGATATTCTGTTTATTCAGTATTATGCTAACTATTTCTGTAATTATATTTATTATTATAAAGGGCCTTATTATTGTTATTATTATGGCAATAATTATTCCTTTTTAAACTCATAAAATCTTGGTCCATCTGATGTCTTGGGTACAGAGTACTGTAAGTTTATTATATAGTACGTGGATGAAAAATAATAATCCTTTTATTGGTTTTAGTATTCTGCCTTTTAGTTTTAATGACAGTCCCATCTTTTCTTGAGAGGTCAGATTTATTTTTTGCTCTATGCAGTTACATTTATATCACTTCCACTGTGTTCAGTCTTTTTCATTTTCTCTGTCAGTTTGAAGCTTTCTAAACTTTTCGCATGAAAACATCTTGAGTCTTTTTTTTTTTTAATTTCTGAACCCTTTTTGTTTTTTCTCTATCCTATTTGAAAACAGGGTGATCAGCGTTGACTGCAAAATCTATGTGATGGCATAACAGCAACTTACACAACTACTTATAACTACTTACAGTAGTTTCAGAAGTATTTCCTTTGGACCTCCACCATTGTTCACTGTGAGGCACTGAACAACCCCTCCAAATCTCTCCATTTCCTTTCCTGAGTTGGGTTATGTGAACTTACTGTGCGCTGAGAGATGGAGGCAGTGCAAATTATTTCTTTATTTCTGTTAATGGGAAAAACTAGCTACAGAATCCTAAGGAAAGAAGGGGCTTTTTGGAAGTCAAAAGAGATATCTGTGGAGTAGTATCCTTGTACCTTGTGTGCAGCAAACTGGAAGGATTCCATAAGATGGGGATGGCTGACATAGAAAGGAAGTACAGCTTGTTCTGTGGCTTCTAGACCATCTGCAAGTGACTTGCAAGAGATGAGAGGGTGCCAAACAAAAGCACAATTGTGATATAATGGAAGTATGAATCAGTCATTGGTCTACTCTTACTGGAAAAAACAGGCAAAACCCGGGACTGTTCCTTGGGTGGTACTACGATACTTCATTCCTTTGAAAGATGTGTTTTTCAAGCACTAATTCAAGACCAGCAGTCATGTTAAAATGTCTGAAAAAAACCCGTTTTTCAGTTTAGATTGTCAAATCTTATCTTTTTATTTCTGCAGATATATGGAAGCATGTTATAGAAATATATAATATGCAGTCCCTGGCTCCCAGTAGAGCATACTGAGTTGACTTTTGCTGGAAGCAAGTGAGTTTTATACCCATTCCTTTCCTCTCAGTTCACCCCCTCCGCCCTCTTTTTGCCTCCTCTTCTTGCCACTCCCTGCCTTCCACCAGAAATTTTCTTCCTTTTTCTTAGTAAAAATTCTACCTGGCATGGTATATTTTTCTACTGTAAATGATCACTTCCAGCATTAAGGTGATAAAACATACTTTATGCCTTCTTGGTTGCTCAAGAGATAACAAATAGATTTTGAAAAGCAGATGGTTGACTAGAGAGCCCTAAGGTATTGCAGTGCTAACAGGTGCAGCTCCCTCTTCAGATTCTGCAATGCGAAGAAATTCTGTTTCCAAGATGAGAAAAAAACCTAGGAGAAATAGTAAAAAGATGGACTTTAAGAGTGCAAATACATATATTTTTTAATCATGTTTATGATAGGTGATACAGGGACAGTGTTTTCATGCTGGAAGTAGACATCTATTGCCAAGAACAAGGCAAGCTTCATGGCTAAAGCAGAGTGTTGGAAGGTAAAGACTTGCACTAAATTCCATTGTGGCCATTGATGAGCTGAGTGATTTGCAAAACTCTTTTCATGTCTGTTTCCTACAAAAAAGCAGGACAGTAGCAGAGGAATAACTAATGTCTTCTACAGATCATTGTGAACCCTGCTTGGGAAAAACTAAGGAAAGAAAAGTGTATTACTTTTGAAATGCTAGATACTGAGGCAACTCAATGCATGTTTCTGTAATATAGAGAGTAAATTATTGAATACCTCAAGCAAAACAACACATGTAGGTCATTAACAAAGAAAGAAAAATCATATCATCAACATTACCTCTGTCTAGTCACATCTGTCCTATCTTACACATTTAATATGGAGTAGACAAAGTATCTATCCAGTCTTCCAGTGGTTAAGGAGCTATGTCTGCACTTCTTCAGTTCTTTATGTTTTGATTAGGCTTGACTTCTGTGAGCTGTTGATACCTTCAGATATAATTTATACTGGGTTTTATTCACACTACCATAAATCCCAATTCAGAATGAAAATGATTGGAGAATATCAATGCTTCATTATTAATAACATCATTAGGCCTTAATTTTGTGATCTTAAGCTAGAGCTGTCCAGCTGAAAAACCCTAGTGTGTGCTTACTGAATCAGGGCTGGGAGCATTTCATTGTCATAGGTGCTCTTAAGCAGATTCAGTTTTGGGATAACAGAGGACTATGAAGTGGTGCAACCTTTCTCTAGCGGTCTGAAGAGTTGTCGTTGCAGAAGCAAGTAATTTATACAAGTCAACAAAATCAGTTTTTTGCATTGCTGGAAGTAGAAAATATAGAGACACTAATTTCTAGCCTTCTAATTTGAACACTGAAGAGTAGGGCAAAATAAAGGTAAAGGAAACCAAGAGGCTAACTAATCAGAATTTTAGCTAGTAGTGCAAAATGAGGAAAGAGCAGATAATGCTTGGGGATTTAATGCTCTTACTGCCCAAGCATTATATATTAAAATCTTCAAAATGTAGATTTCAAGGAAAGTGTTTTGGTGTGTTTAGTCGTATTAGAAAACAGATTCGTAACCATAGTCACGTTTTAAAATTAACGAATACAGGAATAAGAAAGTAATATAGATCAATAATCTTATGGAAAAGTTTCTCTGGGAGTTATGGAATCTGGTGCATCATATCTCAATTTTTCCGTAAAAACATTTTTCCATTAGTCATCAGGTTGATGCAAAGTTTATACAAATTGGAAAAACAAGTCATAAGGCTATAAAACATTTCGAAAAGTTAAAATGAAAAGATAAATAGGATGGAAAACTTTCTGAGAACTTGGAAGAAAAGAAGGTAATGGGGAAATTTTTTTCTGCTTTTGTTTAAAAGATAGGATCTTGATGGAGAGTTAAGCAGGAAGAATACTGTAGCCAACTATGAATATGTGGTACTGTTGGAGGAAAGATTGTTCTCCTGTTCCTGTTTTCAGGCAAATTGCCCTAGATGTCCTGGTCCTTTGGTTCCACGTAATTATCAGCTGAGTTGAAGGAGCTCTCCCTATAGCTGTGAGTAGTAATGAGGCTTTAGCATTTCTTTGTACATATCTACTAGGATGTGACCTCTCTCACTAGAAGATTCACCTTTTCATTATAAAGGTGTTACTTATTTTCTGCATATTTAAGGCATCACTCAGGTTAGTGTACAATCCCTTCACTGTGAAGCTGTAGAAAATGCAAGCCAACTGAAGTTGCAGAGAGCTTCTTTAGCCTTGGGATGTGAAAGGTGGTCAGTGATGGAGGTTTCAGAGCTACTTGGGCAGGAGATTTGAAGGAGAGCAAAAGAATGGATTCATTTAGAATTGTACTTAGCATATTGTATAAATGATGCAAGAAAAGCAGAGAAATACCACAAACATCTCCACACAGGGAGATGTCAGAGACAGAATGAGAGCTGCCATTCAAAACTGTGATGACATTTGAAATATAAATAGTTGTAAGGCAGCGATGGTGTCCTTTTATGAAGACATTTGTTCTTTCCATGATGATTTTCCCCCTCACACTAGTTCACCTACTCGCCTGTGACACAGAATTGATGTTACGTGATGAAATTCCAAGAGGAGTGGAAATCAGACAAAATGGATGTTTCTACAAAGGGCAGATTACCCTGTCCTCCTAGAAATAAAGGAAGTAATGGTGTGAGTCAGTCCTCAGAAAATGATGTTTGAAGTGAGATTGATAAAAAGTGCTGTGGCACAGAAGCTCTAAGTGTTGTGAAGAGGTGATACTGTGTGGCAGATTAACCTGGGATTTATGTGCTGGCAGGAGGACAGGTGCTGGGGTAGGAAGGCTTTTTATGATAAAGCAGAGTAGCTCAAAGCAGCACTGGTTTTATGTGTGTAAATGATAGACAGTGGTGAATCAAAGTACAGCAGAATCCTAAACCAAGGGATGGTGATTGGGCAAATTATAGGGGGATTTATGCTCTCTGCAGCTATAGCTCCGATGATTTGGCTGTGCTTTTTCTTTTTCTCACACTTTGCCCATTTTGTATTATGTATCATGCCTATAATTGTTTTCTCTGTTGTTTCTCTCCTGACATGTTTAATCCCACAACACAGTCTAGTCTTGATGTTTTCCTTCTCCTTCAAAGAGTCCCAAGGGAGAAGCAAGGAAGGTAGATGTATTTGACTTTGGAAAATGAGTTGATGCCAGTTGCAAAGGAAATAAAATATATCACAGGGGTCTGCTGCGGGGCAGGGAGTGAAAATATTGCTTGTTTGTGACAAAGGATTGCCTTGAAGACTGCTTCAGCTTGATCAGTCTGAAACCCATGTCTCACTGTTTCCATTACAAAGGCTTTAATGTTCCTGTTTCTTTTGGAAAAGGACTTCATCTATTTTGAAATAAATCCAAGGCTCCCCAAATGTACTGTTTGCTTTCAGGCCCAGCACATGAGAGCTGTGCATCGGGGTCACATTGCAGAGGAGTTAAGAGAATGTACATTCTTTAGGTCGTGCGCCAGGTTAACTGAGGCGTCCGCACGTGACCAGCCCCATGGTGGCAGAGGAGCCACAGAGTTGGGCTCATGCAGCGTGTGCTACTTCTGCAAGGACTTGGGGTGTGGGGGCATTCAGGCAGCACAGCTGTTCCCCAGTACATGCCCATGGCTCCTCCCCAGCCCTGGGCAGTGGATGCAGTGTCCTTAGCACAAGCTGTCAGGCTGTGCCTGGCACGAGGGACCACAAGATGGGGGAGAAGCTAAAGCACTCCCCTGCACAGGTGGTGCTGTGCTGCAATGAGTGACTGCAGGGCTGGAATTGGATGAGGACATTCAATCTGAACAAGTGAAATCCAATAGATCTTTATTTTGCATGGGGCTCATCTGGTTTGCGTGTAGCAAGGCAGGACTTTAGGACCTGTATTATGCATAAAGGCAGAATAGTGTATATATATGATGCCTTCTTGCTTTCAGATCTGTAACTCCGTGCTAATCATTCTTTCAGTGGATCTCAGACTGGATATGTTCGTTGGAGTTGATCATTACAGAGGCTTAGTACATTAATTCAAGTTCTCAGCAAACAGTGGTTCAATATCCTCTACAAACTCCCAGTGGCTTCCTATCCAGAAGACATAACTTTCTGACATGTTTTTTTTTTTCCCTAATCCTGAGATATCCTTAATCTCTTCCAAGCATCAATCCCCATTTTTCACTTTGCAGCAGAGAACTATTTCAGTGCATACCTGTGGAGCTCATTCCTAACTTATCATTTCATATTAATAGTTTAACCCAGTGTTAAAATACTGCTTCAGTCCTAATATGTAGAAAGAAAGAAAGTAAATTCTCCCTCTGAAAGGGACAATACAATCTTTAGTTAGTGGTGGCCATCTTTGATAATGTATCTCTGGTGAAATGTTTAAAGTTCAAGGTCTCTTTTTATTTTTCTTTTTATTTCTTTAGCTTGTTTCTGTATTTGCATCAACTGCTGATGCTTTTACCTTAGATTTTTTTTGTTTAGAAATCTTACAGGATTTGTTTTTTTTAAATTTCTATTTCTCTAATTCAGCTTTTGAAAGATATTCTAAAAACCCCTCATATAAGATGAGCTCAAGTGAACTGCTGCCAGCAGGTAATTTCTTTGTTCTGTAAGTGGGCTTTGTATTTTACATGTGCTAACCATCGTGTCCTGCAACAACTGCTTATAACAGTCCATCAATCCAGAAAAATACATGTAAAGGTGGCAGGGGTGTTTGTACTGCTAAGTTACTGATATGAGAAGATGCCTTATTTCTAGGAGACCACCCCCCTCCTCCTTTGTTAGCTTAAAAATGTCTGGTTTTAAGCAAGTTTGGCAGAAGGGGAGGGACTGCAAGGAGACCCAATTTCTATAGGTGTTTTTTTAAAAACAGAAATGAGACAGAGGCAGAAATTGCTGTTACTTGTGGGATGACTTGTCTAATTCAGATAACCTCTTGCCTGTCACCATATCCAGAGGTAATTCAACAAAGCAGCATTGTTTTGAGATTAAAGATGAATTGCAGGGAAAAAGACACAAGTTCTGGTCTTCAGATAATACACATGAACTTGACAAACTGATTGTAATGTCTGTGTCTTGAATTCTTTATCTCTGAGAGAAGAATTAAAATACATGTGTGCTTCAGAGGGTACCTGAGATACTTCATCCATTTGGAAATGATTTTTCTCCTTTAGGAGACAGATGCTTTACCTTTTCCACGATAAGTTGTAAATGTTTCAGAAACAATTAATGAAGCTTCCTGATATCCTCTTGGGTGAGGAAATATGATTGCTGTGGGAAAACTGAGGCAAAAATCTGTCATGTGAATATTTTATTTTAATAGTTAATGAACAGGGAAAAAAGAAAGTATTACTGTAAAACACATGAGCAAGATTGCGGAAAACTTTGGCAGAGAAAGGTTCTGAGATAAATTCTGTCTTGATTGGCATCTCTTGAAGGTCAAAGTGTCTACCCAGTGTATAAGGCAGGATTAAATTTGGCTCATGGTGTAAATACAGTCAGGAGACTTACCTCTTAATATACTTAGTTTCAAAATGCACATACTACATAAGGCAGGCTTGTAGAGTAGAAGTAAATACTTTGAAAAGTGACTACATGAAAAGATAAACTTCCTCTGGTTTCACATCAGCAGTAGTACCATTACTTTTTACATGAAAACCACCAGCCTCTTGTGTCAATGGCAAAAGAACTCGAGCAAAATGCACCACATCATCTTGAGGCATTGGTGTTGTGTACAATTAACATTTCCTATTTAAGCATTTGGAAATTGAGACACAGAAATGTAGCAGGCCACACAGCAAATAAAGTGGCTATTGAGGAAGAAAAAACCAGATGCCCTGACCTTTTCCTCTCTGTTTAAATCAGAAGATCCATAGTCCTTGGAAGCACACACATGTCCTTACAGTTCAAGCTGATTTTTGTTCTTTCAGGCTCTGTGTAACCTCAGATGATCCAATTGTTTTGACTCTCTCATCCCAAGATCCAAGTCATAAAATCACTAATCCTAGGTAGTCTCAGTTCTTCAAGGAGAAGCCTCCATATATTTTTTTTTTTTTAATCCCTAGTAGATTTTAGACTGAACACACACGGAGCAATGTTTTGAACTGCACTCACTACATGTTATTGACAGATTATAATGGTATGGATATGTATGTACCAGTATGTATTGAAAAGTTAACTGTAGTATCTGCGGCAATCCCTTTTCCCCATTAGACATCTAAAGCTTTTTATCAGTTCAGTATGTAACTACATCTGTTAGTAAAGCATAATATAAATCAAAAAAAAGGTAAAACCTCAACCCCGAAGAAAAAAAAAAATTTATCGTGAGAAAAGACCAACCATAACCATCAGGCACATACTAACACTAAATGGTCACTTTATATTTCTGTTTGTTTGAGGGGGTTTGCCTTTTCTTTACGATGAACTTCTCAAAAGTCAGCAATTGCTTTATGTGCATGGAAGTCAATGAGTGGTGTACCATGCAGTTTAGATGAAACAGACCAGTACTACCTATTGTAAAAAACTCACTCCTAAATAAAGCCAGGCTCATTTGAAAAAAAAAAAAAAAAAAACAAAACAACAAAAACCCAACCAAACAGAAAACCCCAGCAACAGCTGAATAACTGATACACACATTGGCTTTTTTGTTCCTGTATCAGATAAGGGAAGGCAATGAACAGAAATGGGAATTATTCATAATCAGGGAGAGTTGGTGCTTTCCATCACCCTAGCCTTATTTCAAAATTGCTTGGTTTTTTAATTGTCTCGCAGCCAGCTCATCTGTGCACCCAGAGGATTTTCCTCTGGCCTTTTAAAATCTACAAAGTTGTTGAAAATACTAGACAAGAACCCTCTTCTCTTTCTACTTGCTTATGCCATTTCTAACTGGTAACACAAATAGAAATAAAAGCTCATTGGTTTAGGTTCTTCTAGGAGAAGAAAGTTGATGAGGAGAGCACTAACCTTTTGAGGTCAGAAATCACAGACTAATTCCCCATCAGTGTCACAAGATTTGGACTGCCTGGTTCCTCTCCCTGGATAAGGTCAATGTTCTCCAGGGCAGTGCTCTTCAATTCTCAAGTTGTCTAGATGTTGTATGTGCCTGAACCCTGATTATGCAGTGGGATTAGTTATGATAACTGGGAGTTATCCTGGTTTTACTGTATTTCTGTTCTTCAGAGTGTGATAAATGTCTGTAGTTTCCCCTGGCATTCAAAATCTGAATGGTCCCTTAGTTTGTAGATGAGGGGAAATTCACTTACTGGTGGTGTTCATGATATATATGTGAACTGACCACTTTCATTGTGGCCATGTTGGAGTCTGGATTCTCTAATAACTGTTTCAAAAGCAGACTTAAGATGGAGGAGATCTGGCTACCAACTGGTCTTTACTCATTAGAAATAGGCATTTGTGCTCTTTGTGTCCCTGAGCTGTAAATCAGAAGGAACAATCCTCATTTTGAATGCCATGCTTATTCTCAGCATGATGTGTTTGGTGAAGAAGGCATTGAAAGAAAGCATTAAGGCTAGGATAACATCAAAGAAAATGCTTCAATTTTTATTCTCTCTTCCATGGTGGATTAATTAAAACAGAATGAAACACCAGCAAACTTAAAAACAAAAACAAATGTGCATGTGTAAACTATGGCAGTTTATTCTGAAAATCAAAGTAAAATCTTCCCCCTCCCAAACCATAGTTCTAATGACCTAATGTTTGAACAACCTAATCCTCTACCTTGCTTGCTTTGATGGACGTTCTCAAATTCGCTGGCCAGCCTATACAGTTGCTTTGAGGTCTTTGATGTCCTTTGGCTTGGTTGGCTTTCAGAGCTACAGCAGGTGACTAAGACCTAGTATCTGCTGATATTACATTGTGTTTGGAACAGGATGTCACTATATTGCACTAACCCTCTCAGTAGGCTTAGAAATAAAACACTTCCCCTCTGAGCACCTAACACGTGGTGGTGACTATAGGAAAATGGGAAGTAGGAGCTTTTGAGGACGAAAGGATTTAAGTAGACAACCTCAGTTTATGCCCTCCTTTGAATTAAAAGCTGCATGACACAGTATCCTTTTTATAAAAAAAAAAGAAAGAAAATATCTTTTCTTTTTTCCTATGCCTTTGTGCTTTATTTTATTTTACAATAATTATACCCTGTATGGAAATATCCTGTCCAGCAGGCAAATATTGCTGTGGAATACAATCCTAAGCTCCACCAAACCATTCCCACAGTCCACACGGGGCTGGCTCCTGCATCAGGACACACCAGAATGGTCACAACAGTGAATTTCATTCAACTGGAACTATGAGATGCTTTTACTATTTGACAAAAATAAATCCAGAGAGTAACTAAATGACTTCTCAAGTAACAGTCAAGGTAAAATATGTGTGCGTGAAAGAGGAGTGTAAAAGTCAAATCCTAAGTAGGTAATGTGGAAGCCAGTTGTAACAAACAACTTACTTTTCACGTGTTCAATGAAGAAGTGTTTAATTGTTTTCCCAGCTTTATGAGGCGAGGTGCCTAGTAATGCATTTTTCCCATGCGTTTTGTTGCAAGGGGTTTCTCGTGTGTTATGTGGCAAAGGGGGGCTGCTGGTTGAAGCAGGCATTGTGCTACTGAATTCCTCTTTAATCTTAGGCGAGTTAGTGATTCTGTTTATGTTTTGTGAGCAGAAAAGAGTGGTAAGGTTCCTGCCTTAAACAATTTGAGAGAATTGTTGATATATTAGGGGACAAAGCATGTTGATAGTAGTAATACATTTGTCTGAATAAGTGCACCAGTACTTGGCACATCGTTATTAACACCTTTGTGCACTCCTTTTTTTTCTCAAAGATGATGTGCATGCACACAAATAAACCTACATTTCAACTTTTATTTCAGTGTATGGCTATGGGGAAAAAGGACAGACATCCAGTTGTACAAATCTAAATACATCCTCAATTATTTGTGGCGAAATCAGTTTTTTGGACCTTACTGATTAGAACAAGACACATAGTTATTACTGAGGATATCAGCTGTAGGAAAGAAACACTGTCTCATCTTTATACCACATATCCCATTCTTTTGTCAGCTTACATTATAAATAAATAACAAAGCAATTTGACACATGCCCATTGATTAAAAATAAAAGTTGTCAGAGTGAGAGGAGAAAGACAAAAATATGAATTATTAATAACAATATTAAGCAATGCAAAAAAGATGCTTAACATGCAGGAAAGTCCCTGAAAAGTTACTTAGTGAAGGGGAAAGGAAGGACAGCCATGAAGGCCTTCCCTCCACTACTACTTTGTCTTTTCTCTGCTGCTTGGGCCCTTGGAGGTCAGGGTGACCATGTGAAAGAGAAGGATGAGTCTGTTAATTTATGTAATCTTGTTTACCTCATCTCTGGTATTTCTGACATGTACTGCCTGCAAACATGGAAATGTCATGTAAGGTATGGATCAATTTAAAGCAATTACATTGTGTCATAACTTGGATTGGCCATTTTATATTACTGACTAATCTTCCTGGCAGTGGGGTTTGAACAACCAGTTGACAACACTGACACATCAATTGGACAAGCTGAGCTAATTTATACTCTCTCTAAATTTTGTGTATCACACGTACCTGTGATTTCGTGTGCAGATACTAAGGTATGCACAAATGCTAGTAGTAGTTTGTGTTCTGTACTTTGTGATGCTCCAAATGATAAAACATAAACAGTACCCTAGTAGCTGGCATGATTATGCATTTCTTTTCCCACCTTCTGTCGCTTATTTTGGTTGCAACTATTCAAATGCTTTCATTTATCAGACCAGTTTGAATGGCTGTTGGGTATATTGACCATCCTGGCAATACTTAATTTTCCATCTGTGAAGATCAGATATCTTTTTTTACTGAAGAGAAAAGGAGGAAAAAAATATACTAGTGAAGAAAAAGAGAGACAATTGCACAACTTCCACAAAAGCTGTGGGAAACCCCTTGGTGACAAATTTGCTGAAGAATGCTCTTACCCTAAAGCAGGTACAGTGTGTGCTATCACAATAGAATAGCTAATCAGAAAGTTTTCCTGGTAGTGGTTGAAGCGATGCTGTCCCTAGAGAAATATCCTATATTAGACTTCCTCGTGGCCACTCTGAGCATTGTATTATTTGTAGCTGGGGAGATGATATCATCTTAAAAAAAAAAAACAAACCTGCAGGAGCAGTAAGGCTCCTATGCTGTGCTTCTGATGCTAATGTTTTGAATTAATAAACTGTTGATGAATTCACAACATGATCTCCCAATTATTGTGCATTAATTCTGGAAAGCTTCTTTTTATGCATCTTTGGTTCAAGTAAGGGCTAAGCACTTGTAGCTTTTGTGGTTTTCATGAAATTCCAGAAATGCTCAGAGCTTCTGAAAACCAGGGTCCGAGGATCTTCTCACTGACATTCAGTTGCACATAGTGCAGGTACCTCCATCCTCATTTGGACTCCCTTTGCAGTCAGTTGGAGAATATTAGGCACTTAGAGGTGTGATTCAACCTGTCACAAAGAAAGGCATCTGAAATACTCCCTCATACAAGGGATCACTTCTGTTCGTAGATTATGAAGTCTGAATGAAGACTGTAAACAGTTTAAAAGCTTTCTGAGATTCTTCTGTGCATGTTACTGAAAGCTTAATAACCAAAATTAGGGAGTTGCCCTAGAAATGTTAGTCTTCACTTTTCTGTTTCTGTGTGTAAATTGGGAGTGCTGTGCAGGTTTGCAGGTTATGGGAAGATGGACTTTTCTTACTTGATATGTAATTATGATGATGTGACTAGTTATTAGCTCCTAAATGGTTTGCATTTACATTTATGAGCTCTTTTTAGTTTCACATACAGTATGAGTATAGATTAGCACTGAGTGGTTATGTCTCAGCATGGATACCTTACACTATTGCTAAATTTGGCTGTATATGAAATTATTGGTCTCTCTTAAATATTAATTGATGTAGCCTGACTCCCTTTAGTACTTCTAATCTGCTGTATCTGATCCCCAAGGTTTTGATGAACATTAATTTGTGCATTAAAAGACTGAATTTAAGTTAATTTCATTGGTTTGAAAAAGTTACACATACCAATAGTTGCTTGACAGAGCTCAAGTAGAGACCAAACCAAGTGAAAGGAAACGGCTTCTGAGGCAGAACTGAGATGATGGAAAGCTGCCCTTTCTCAAACATACCCAGAACTGTAAGCTAAAGTCAGATAAAAACATGTAAAGAGATCCTAGCATATTATGCTACTCTCTATTGGGACTTGAAGGCAATAATTTCTTAAATTGTTTTTGTCTACTGGCACGATATGTAGCCTTATTCTAAAATCTTGTTCAAATGCCTGCAAGGAAATCTTTAGACAGTTGAAATTATTTTTCCTTTGAAAAGGAGATTCTTAAGAAAGCAAGTAGGCTTTAAAATTCAGCAAGGAGGGTTAAGACAACATTTGATAAGAAATTTTAAAAATCTGGGAGAAAGCACTTTAATAATACCATTATAGTATTTTTCATCAGTCTTACTACACCCATGTGCAGTATTTCAGCTCTGTAAATTGAAGCTTATTTATGTTAAATGATTTGCCCAATATCTTATCACGGGTAAGTGGCAGGCCAGAAATGGAACCCAGGAGCCCTGATTTGATTTCTTGTTGAATTCAGAGTCAGTATACTGCCTCTGAAGGAAAAACACTCAAGAATTCAACAGTAGCACTCTGCTTGAGGAGTCTCCCATTTCAATAAATGTGTGGTTGTAGTATGTCTGTGCTCCACTGACCGAGGTCCCCAAAGTTGCTTTCAATCCAAACCCATGTCTCCTTTGTGGGGCTCATTGCACTACCAAGTCTTGCAGTGCTCTGAACCAAAAGTCTTGTTCCTAATGGCTGTATTGGGGAAAGTGCAGCCACTGAAAAGTGCCACCACTGCCAGTGAAACGGGTGAAATAAAAAGAAACTGTAGAATCATAAGAATACAGGCTGCAGTTTGAATGGTTCTACCAATGTTGGCCTTCTTATTTTAGAGTAGTGAAGATGAGACAGCAGATGATATTATTTATCTTTAAATCCCTGTCTAATCGTATTTACGATATCTGTGAGATCTTGAATAAATATGGATAAGTCTCTGTGTTTTTAAATTCATATTTTCAAATTTGACAATGCATTGTGTGAGCTTTACAGGCAGGTATTTCTGGGTTCTGAGAGAAGCTTCTTCATGTCAGCTTGTCTTCCTGGTAGCTTTCACAGTGCATGAAGAAGGAAGGTAAGAACTAGGGCAAATAATAATTTCTTCCTGAAGCATCTGGGCAAATATTTGAAATCAGTGGGTTAAGTGTGTTGGCTGGTATAAGAGACTAGTGGAGTCTGTGGATCTAGTCTGGAAAATTCAATCTCATAAGCTTGAAAGGAAAATTCAAGAGCCAGGGGAAATGCATTCCAACACAATTTGTCCAGTCAGGACTTTGTTTGTGAATTCCTGTCAGGATTGAGCTCAGTGTATTTATAAAACGTAAAAGTGATGTTCTTTCTTAGAATTCCAAATTTTCCCTTGATCAGAGGAAATTTTGCATATGTTACAGCCGGTTTAATTTGCAGAGATAGCGTATAAATTTCCTCAGCCAAGACACGGAGGGCGTAAAGTGAAGTTTTGTGAGCAGAGTTTTCACTGATATCTCGTGTTTGGCCAGAAACAGAAGGAATGTGTCTTTTCTACGTTTTTGCTGATGACAAGAGGGTCTGAAAGCAGTGATTAGATGGAAAGGTACACGTGCACTGTCTGTGCAGTAGAGGCTCAAACGCAGGTATTTGTTATCACGTGAGATGCTGTGGGATACACTGCCTGGCCTTCAGCTGCTTTTCCCAAAAGACAGTCATCTCAGAAGTGGTACGTCGTATTCTGCTACCCATGTCCAGATGTGCTTAAGCCCTAAGGCTTTTCTGATAGCACTTGAAAGCTGTGTTTAAGCAAATGCCTTGAGCTCTAAACCCCAAACTTTACATACTTGAAACCACATTTAGCATATGATTTATGGTCATAATCCTACCATGGAGTATTTTAGGATAAATACTTTTATAGCAGTTATTAGAGGAAATTTCTGAGTCTGTTAAAATGGTGTATAATACAAAGAAGGTGGGGCGATCTAGACTAGTTGATTTCATTAATGCTGATTTTATTACCTCAGTGATCCTGTGGCAATTTAGATGAGCCCATAGGCCAAGATTTTTACCTACTTGTACCATGTACTGGGGGTGTGATGAGCAGTTAAGAAAAATTAGCATACAGTTATTAAGAAACCTGACATAGTATAAAAGCTTCCTCAGCACGTTTGCTGAGTGTTGTGAATACGACTTGAGTTCCCAGACTGGCAGGAGTTTGTGCCTGTTAATTGTAGAAAAATTTACTAGAAATTGAATTGTTTTATTTAAACTCTGTATTAATTGCAGTACATATCATACAAAAGTGAAAAACAATTTATGTCCATATTGCTGAAATCTGTGCAGGATGTGAGAGGGAAATATTAAATATCTGCAGTTTGGTAAAATCTGAAGTACAAAGGAAAAACGTGTATTATCTGAAGTTACTCAAGATGTGTACCATATGTTTTAAACATTGGGATTCTCATTCTAGATAGTGTAAAACATGTATTGATCTTGTCCTAGTCTATGGGCATTATTTCTTCTAAGCTGGTAATGTAGTGTTATATATTAACTAATAGTTAATACTAGTCTGGTCTGCTGAGTCCTTTTTTTGAATATGTAAACCTTACTAAAAGCAACACTGTGAAGTCTGAACCTTTTTCTTTCATTTCAGGCACAGATATTTCTCTGCAGCTATTTTCTACCCTGAAAGTAAGAATAATGCCTTTTACAAACTTTCTTCTCAGACCTTATTCCAGGAAAGCTCCCACTGACTTCATTTTTTTTACCTAAGTAGAAACTAAATCAAAAGTTAGCGAAGTATATGGGGATTATAAGTGCTTTTTAGAGGGACTTGAAAGAATAGATTTATTTGATGGTGAAATCCAAGGAGCTTTTGAATATGGCCAGTCCTGTTTAAACCTTTTCCAGAAACCTATATTTTGTTGACAATCAGCGCTGGTAGGTTTAGTTTCATGAAACTTCCCCCTAGAATCAGACTTAGAGAATAGAAATTAACAAGATCAATTAATTTATTTTATTCTCCAATTTTTGAATCTTCCATAATGGGCAGTCTCATTTGTTCCCTGTAAGGATAGCATGGGAGATAGAGAATATAAATCTGCCTAATGATCAATCAGTGGAATAAGATACTGTTATCCTGACCAACTTGATGTTAATTTGGGAAGTTGCAAGCTGTGCATTTTCTTTTTTTAATTTTTTATATTTCTTTTTTTCATATGTTCTACCTTGATAAAGACAAAATTCATGATCTCTGCTTACTCTAGCAGATTTATTTTGACTGTGGTCAGTACTTGGTGAACTTGGGGAAGCCACTGTTACTCATTGTTACTACTTGATTTGTCTTCTGTTCTGGTTAAAACTTGGTATCATCCAGGGTCACTGGGTTGGCTCCAGCCAACCAGCCAACTATTTCCAGTGCACATTGGTGATAGCATTGATTAATTCATGATCACAAAGTGTTTTGGTCTCCTGGCAGAGACCAGCAAAATGGAAGTGCAAAGTATTATTAATGGAACAAATGCTTGACATACTTAATATACAACGTTAAGTATCTTTTGAGGGTGGGTACATTACATCTGAGTGTGAGTGACTCAATTGAAAGTAGTTATGGTTATGTCTTTAACTGAGAAAAACGGATCCTTAGCCAGTCCATCATAGTTTCAGCCTTAATGAAAACTTCCTGGTTAGGTTTATGGGTCGATTTCTTTCATCTAACTAACATATGGTCTAGGAACTGGGTGCTGATAGCATCTTCTGAGTTTGGGGAACATATGCAGTCACTTTGGTGTTGATGGCTGGGAATTTCTCTTCCTCTCTTAACTGGACTTATCCAAGCTTTCTGCTGTGATTTAATTTCAAAAAGCAATATCATGCTGCAGGACATGTATTTCCCCCTTTTCCAGGTGCTTGGTAGAAGAAATCTGTAGTTGTTTAGGAACTCTGTAAAACATAACATTAATTCTGATTGTATTTATACTGGGAAAAATCTTTCCCTAGTTTACATTAATATGATATTTACCACTGTGTTACCAAAGCCAGGGTTTGGCATATAAGAGTCCATTCCTGCTTAGTGGGAAGCACTTGACCACTCTGTGAAATCATGGGTATGTTGTGCTATCCAGCTTTTCTCCAGAGCAACTCACAACTACAAGGCTCTTTTTGTGGAATTTCAGTGTTTACGCATGATGTGAAAGCCAGAGGGATGTGCACACCTATATTAATGTTTTATTTTGCTGGAAGTGGTTGCAGTTTTACTGAAAGTGTCATAATATCTGATGTTTTTCTTAAAGATTGTACTCTTGAAGTAAACAGATAATGTCAAGTTCTTTGGTTTTTGTTTGTAAAATAAGTTTCTAGTCCTCGTGATTGGAGAGAAGACACTGAATTTATGATCAAAGCATAATACAAAGACCCAGAAAGGGAAAAAAATATAAATATAAAGGCTGGTACTTATTTGATTGGTTAATAATATTTTTAAAACTTCAGAATTTTCAGAGGAAAAATGGAGAAAATTGTGAAAGGCAGGAGGGAAACAGCATGAGCTCAGGATCAGCAGTAGTTCATTTGCATTTTGTTTTCAGTTTGGTCTGAGGAAAAGTTTAATGGTCTGAATACTACCTTTGAAATCCCTATGCAAGTGGAATCTGTATCTACAGTATCAGCAGCAGGACTAGGAATAAAATTCACACCTTCACAGCTCTACAAAGAACAAGTGTAGCAGTGAGATTTTATTACATATTTTACTAGTCATTTAAACAAAGATTACTGGAACTGTTCTATCTGGTATTACTTATCTGTGCCTTTATTAGTTGACCAAGAAATGCACTATTGATCATTCATCTGTGTGATGTTTCTGTGCCTCTGCCTGCCTGCTTGCTTGGCTAGATTTCCTCTTCTCTCCTCACTAGTAACTGTTTGAGAAGTGAAAGTACATAACTAAAACAGATTTCCAAGGTATTTTGTGATATTCTGTTGGTTTAATTCCTTAAATTAAGATCATAAGTGTTAATAAATGTTATGTGCCCATTCAGACACTTGTCATTAGAATCGCTACGGGAATTCTTGGGTGAAATTTAAGTTCTTTATAGTATGGGAATCAAACTGCATGATACTGAGGGTCTTTCATGGCTCTGAGAGCTGCGAGATAGTTTTCAAGACTTAAAATGAATGGTTATGAATAATTTGGGGGTTTTCTCTGTAAATTTCATTACAAAATTAACAATAACAATAAAACTGCAAATAAAATAGTTTGTTTGCCTAGGGAATTGTTTAGTTTGTTATTTGGATTGTAATACTACCCAGTCCCCAAACAGAATTAGGGTCTGTTTCTAATAAATGTTTGGGTAAAAATTAAGAGATTGCCCCTGCTCTAGGTTTTCATAATCTACATCAGAGATTCATACAAATGAGAGGAGACATTGCTTATGGCAAAATGTCAAAGGACATTTTGGAAAGACGGGCCAAGCAATTCTAAATCACATCTGAACCGTGCAGAATGTGGTAGACACAAGACTATTCTGTGGATGAAACAAAACAGTATAAACTGTGACTTTTTTTTTAAGCCTAAGAGTTTTTTAAAACTATGTTGAAAATCAACTTCCAGAGAGAATACTTTGGATTTTCAACTGTTTTCCACAAAAAATTCTTTCAGTCTTCAGTAAAAGTATTTGCCTTTCAAAAACCTTTTTCAGCTGCAAATAAAATTTTTATTGTTGTTTTCACAAATGCATTTCTTTTTTTGTCAGCCTTTGTTGGTGAAGAGTTGGAACCTAGTAATAGTGGCCTGTGGGTTGTCACTTTTTGTGACTGTCATGGCTTGAAAACTTGTTGAAAGGAACCTAAAAATGTATATGACTTTCTAAAGGCAAGTGCCAAACCACTCTCCATACACTTTTGGAAGCTGTTGGGATTCTTCCTAGAGTCACACCTAAAACAGCATTGCCTTCAACAGATTTTAGGTAGAAAATATCTCCAGAATTTGAAGTCAGTTCCTAACTCTGTTTTGTTGATGGGACGTAGAAGTAGTGTTTTTATTTCTCTTACCTTCATTTTTCTGTTTCTTAGACGTAATGGCTACTTGAAGAACAAAATAAAAAGAGATATCCATTGCTTTTCCCTGCCTTGCTTCCACTTGTAGAAAGTCTGCTCTAGTGAGTAAATCAAGGCAGTTGCCAGGAGTGCTGCTTCCCCAGCCAGCAGCATAAGGAAACTGTCTCGCTGTACTGAGCAAGTTTTCCCAGCCCTGTGTTTATTAAAGTTGTGAGGAGAAGCAGAAGCACTAAAAGCTTTTTGGAAACTTAAAAAAAAAAAAATAAATAAAAAAGCATCAGCTGGTATTTTATGTTAGGGATTTTATGTAATGCTGACACAAAACCCAAAATCTTAAGGCTATTTTCATCCAATAAATCTTAGGAGCTCCTTGAAAGCTTGAAACTTCATTTGCTAGACCACTTTAGAGCAGCTATAAAGCTATTGTATTTTAAATTTGTATTGTTCAGTTTCCCAAGATCAGACGTATTTTCTTGGACCCTGAAGAATAATGGTAAAGGCTACAGAGAAAATTGTGAGTCTATCCTATAGATACAATGCAGTTTAGGATGGGGGCAGAGTTATGTTAGCAGGTCTTAAACAGAAATCTGCATACTGCCATAGAAAGCCAAAAGACACTGTGATATTTAAATGAATCTGAATTTCCTCCAGCTAAAAATAAAATAAAGGAAATGGTGTGACTTGGCAAATACATATTGACCTCATGCTATTTTTGCAAGTCAGACAGATGTGCAGCCTCCAATAAGCTGGTACCCAGGATGAGCTATCAAATCAGAAATCTGTGGACTCACTCTTCAAATCCCAGCTCTAATCGCAATGATAAAGAGCTACCTTTTGGTTAATCCTGTCCTGGACTTTAGACAAAAGATACTGTAGTTTAATTATTGAGTGAAATCCACTTTGTCTGATCTACCAGTCTGCACTGTAATGTCATAATATAATCAGCTTCACCCCTGTCTGAAGCTCTAGGGCTGTGAAGTCCAAGGACTTGATTGGGAGAAATAAAGCGATGTTCAAACAACCAGCAGCCACAGTGCTGTAATTACCAAAATCTTGTTTGCATCTGTCTGTCACTTCTACCATTGGTTTTTTATGACACGAAGAGGCAACGAGAGATCATGGTGGATAAGAACAGCAACCTGACAGGTGACAAATCAAGATGTGTAATGGTTTTCTTGTAGAAAATAATCAATGTAAAATATTCAGGCTAATTAAACTGGGTCTCTTTCTTACATATTTCCCATCGGCTTCAGTGACACATGCCGGTTCAAGCAAAGCCAGCTATCGGTACTGTCATTTCATAATTAAAACCTGTAACTGATCTGGGAGTGTCTCCACCAGAGGTTCCAGTGCAGGGATAGAGTCACGTGAGTGTGAGAAATCGTATTTCTACTCATGTGAGAGAGGCAGCAGGGCTGCCACAGTGTGAGATGTTTCCTCCCACCCCTCTTAGCAGATATTAGCCACAATTTGGAGGGGGTGTTTATTCAGACAAAGAAAGAGGCCATGGCTTACTGAAACACATTGCTTAACGTTTCTTGCACAGGTGTATGTCTCACTTCCTGCTGCTGTGTGCGAGCTCATTGCATCAACTCCCACCGAAAGCAAAAAGAGAATATAGGATGCTCCTGATCTCTTGGTGTCAGGCCTTCTTCCCCCCAGCCTCCTTTATTAAGGGTGCAACCAGGGACCGTCAGCAGCAATTTCTTTTAAATATACCATGGAGAGTGTTATTCTGGAGAAGTTCATTACCTTTTCCAGGCTCATTTCACAGAGCTGACTGAATACCAGTGACTTCCTCTCACCTCTGGCCTCAGCAGAACTGGATCATTAACAAGAGGTGAGAAGAACAGAAGTTTTTAATACATGTTTTGTTTGGTTATTTTTGAGGCCATGCCAGGGAGGTTGTGGTAGAGGTATGGAAAAAAGAATAGCTGAGAAAGCCCTCAAAAATACTCTCAGGTAATTGCCAGACATAGATGCTAATGAACAGAAAGAGAAACGCAGTTTTTATCTAGCTGCATAATTTAGAGAGGGCACTCCAAATCTGTGGTTGGGTTAAGTATGGTTGGATTTATTGATATCTTTTCAATGCTTGGGTTTTCTTCCCCCAACCACCTCAAAATCCTCATTTATCTCATCTTACTTGCTTATCATTCGGTTTTCTCTCCATTTCCCTTTACATCTTTTATGTCTTTTGGCCATTTACAGACAGATCTTTCTTTTTCTTCTTTTTCTTACATGATATAGTCAGTCAACCCATATCATCTCAGTTGCAATTTTGACTCTATTCCTCCCTTTTAGCATGGAAATCTTATACTGTCACTCTTCTCCCAGCTCCTCTCCCCTAAAAGTACTTGGCAATTTCCATCTCTGTCCATTTGTTTTTATAGAATGAGCTGATAGACTGTTATGAGTCACAACCAAGTTTGAGAATAATCCCTGTGCTGCTTTCTCCTCAAAGGATGGGCTTGTTCAACACCTATGACTAAAGAGGCCAAGCACAGGGTAAGATGAATGCTCTCTAGGTGTCCTGGAGCTGTAGCCTGTGGGTAGTTTTCTGTGCACAGACCAGTTCTCCTCTGTACTGCAAAATCAGAGCAATGTCTTGGGGCAGAGACTGTGGGTGAGGAAGAATATCAGACAGCAGTTGTTAGCAGTATGTGTCTGTGCCTTAAACTTGCAATACATTTACTTTCTTCCTCTTCCTTTTGTACCCTGTAGCTGACAGCGATGCCTAGCATTGCCTGTCAGCAGGGATGGCATGCAGGGTGTTTTGCAATGGAAATCTGGCTTTAAACTTAACTGGGTTTGTCACTACTGTTTTAACTTCTCTATGGTATTTAAACATTACAGTCTGCAGACTCAGTTCCAGCAGGATCTATCTGGAAGAGGCTGTCTAGAGAATCTCCTCTGAACCAGCTGTGACTAGCAGCAATGACCCTAATGCTTTATTTGGACAGTACTTTTACCCTCAGTCTAATCCTTTCCTTTAGAAACAGGAATGTCAGAAGGAAGATGTTCACAGCTTCTTTTAAATCCCAAGCGTACTTTTCAACATGAAAGAGTCCATCTAGTTACATGGCTTTGCTAAGACCAGTCCGCTGCACTGGTGATCTTGCTCCTAGGACGAAAATACCAGGAGAACCTGAACAATAGTGGTATGGCCAGTTACTACAGAAATGATTCTTTTCCAGATTCAAGGGCAATGGAGGACATATGGTAGCAAGTAAAAGCACCTAAAAAGAACAGAAGACATTTTTAAAAGTTGTATGAAGTGTTATCAGTGCATTCCTAGGTCCCACATGGCATAAGCAAAATCTATTGGAAGTAGAATGAGACTTGTATATACCGGTAACAGTTCATTCGGATGTGCGAATCAAGTCCAGCTCATGGAGAATCAGGAGCAAGAGCTAAATCTCAACTCTGCTCCTCAGATGTGAAAATTACTGGGAAGTAACTAATTTTCTAATTGACAATTATAGAATCATAGAGTCATTAAGTTTGGAAGAGATCTCTGAGATCTAGTCCAAGCTTTGACCAAACACCACCATGTCAACTAAACCATAGCACTAAGTGCCATGTCCAGTTGTTTCTTGAACATTTCCAGGGATAGTTACTCCACCACTTCATTGAGCAGCCCATTCCACTGCTAAACCACCCTTTAAGTGAAGAAATTCTTCCAGATGTCTGACCTGAACCTCCCCTGGCGCAGCTTGAGGCCATTTCCTCTTGTCTTGTTGCTAGTTTCCTGGAAGAAGAGGCCAACCCCGCCTTGCTAAAACCTCCTTTCAGGTAGCTGTAGAGAGTGTTAAGATCTCCACTGAGACTCCTTTGCTCCAGGAATATTGCCTCGTGGTGCTAAGGAGAACACTGCTGGCAAGCTGTCATTTCACCATGTCACTCCTTTTTCTCTTTAGTGCAAAGACTGATGAAAAGAACTTTCTGGTTAGTTCTGGTGACACAGAGATTGAAAGCTTCAGAGGTTTAGGTCTGAAGGCATTTGGCCAGCTTATTTTTTTATAATGTTTGAGACCTGTTACTTCTGTCCCAATAAAGAAAATAAAGTTCTTATCCACTGGCCAGCCTTAATCAAAATTACCCGCTCCCTAGGAACAAGCCTGATGGCAGTTCACTCTTCTCTTTGTCTAAGCACATAGCTTTGTGCACCAGAGAGAGGAGGTGTGCTGAGAAACCCGAGGAAGGAGGGGAACCAAGTCTTTTGCTCAACATAGAAAAGGTAGAGCATACCCTGGAACCACACAGGGTGACTGCTCATCCATTTGCTAACAACACTGTGCTGATATGCTGTGTCCATCAGCCAGGTCACCTTGGCATTCATCAGAAGGCAGAGCTATGTTTATATTGCCATGCTTACCCACTTTTTAAATGGAGGTTGAATTGAAGCTCTTGAGATTCTGCAAGAGTCAGAGGAGAGTTAATATTTTTAGTCCTACCACTGCTGCTAGCAATGTTTTAAGGGCAGAAGGCAACTGCTAATTGTGATGTAACTTGAATGATTTCATCGCTTCACTCCTCTCACCCTGTTGGGACATTCATCAACTCTTTCTGGTCACTGCTGATCTGGGATGCCAGAAATCTGGCAATCTTGAATAGCAACTTCGCCAACCTAGAGTTGATTTATCCGCTCTAGTCCATTTCTGTAGATGTTTTTTTTACCCAGTTATATGCAGAATAATCTCATGCTTAGAATTATGTGGAGACTTCTGATTTTGTTGTCTTTTATAACTGTTTTTTTCACACAGTTAAACTATATCATGTCAAGGGTGAGAAGAAACCTCATTTTAACATCTTGTTGCCAAACCCCTAAGCTACAGATTTTTCCCTAAGCTTGCTGCTCTCCTAAGTCATAAAATACCCTTTTTGGAATAGTTATCAGTTGCAGACTCTTTCTCCCCTTCAGCACAAGGAGTAGTTAAGAAACCAGAGGGCAGCTTACTTGACTGTCAGAGCCTTTATTGAATTCATCCACAGGTCTAAAGAGATCAAAACTGTTTGAATTGACCCCTTCTCTTGCCAATCTGAAGAGAAATCCCTTAAGCTTTTTGCTTTCTTGTCATGTACAGTCTCCCTTTGTCAGTTCAGTCCAAGGTCCCCATTTTCATTTTTCTTAGGGATAGCGTGAGCTCTAGCAATATCTGTCTTTATAAAGCCTTCAGTGAGAAAGCAAGAGGCTGAGCAGCAGAGGGTGTGGGGAGAAGGGTAGAATATACTAGGTGAGTATCTGACCCTTGAATATCTTACACTGTCTCTGAGAACCACAACCTTATCGAGAATAACAGTTGTGGCTTCTGTGGCAAAGGATGACACCAAAAGCAACTTTACCCACCACAGTGACTATTCGGAATTGAGGCCTGGATTTTAAAACAAATGCATTTGGAACATAGATGTGGAAAGGAGGAGAAACACAAGTGTTGCTTATTGGGGGCCCTGCAGACAGAAAATTATTGTGTTTCTAACGCTATTGATTTTTTGCAGCAGCTGATATTTCAATCTGGGTGCAGCATGTCTGAGAGTCTACGCACACTGTCAAGAAGAAATATGATAGTGTCTTAAAAGATTAATAATATCGCTGGTCCTCAGGAGGCTTGTCTTAATTCACTGGCCTGTTCCTTGGCATGTACTGTAATTTATCTAGTCTGATTTGAATAGCAAATGGCAATCGGCTGCCATTAGGGAAATAGGCATCAGTCTTATTGATCCAGGATGGGCTGGATTTTATTTAAGGAGAGCTGCAAAATGTTATTAACTTCCGGATGAGAAGCTGGAGGTGAAGAATTTTTTGCAATGAATTTTAAAAGTGGGAGGGTGGTGGTCAACTGCTACCACTTTGCTTTCAAAGACACCAGTTATTTCCAGCACAACTGTTCTCTTTCCTAAACTCTCTGTATGTCTATGACTTACTCAATTGTCTTTGGTGGAGGCAAGGGTACTAATATCTGGGGAGAAGAAAAAGTGGCATTTGATCTTCCTGTTCCTTCAGATAAAGCTGGAATTGACTCTTCTCTATGATGCATGAATTGTGGGTTTTCCAGACCCCCTCACTGTACTTCACAGGAGCTATGCAATTTAACCTCCTCATGGGGAATATGCAGTCCTTGCTGATGCTCTGCCTTATGTGTGTTTGGAACTGCCACCAGCACTTCCTGAGGGGAGCAGCTGATGTGGCTAGAAGGGAGGTAATATTGCATTGGCTGTAAAGGTCCTGTACTGGATCCCTTTCAATACCAGTTCTTGTCACCAGTCACTGTGGAGAATAAAAACAGGTTTTGGGTAATATTTAGGTGCTGCAAATCCAACTTTTTCTTTTTTTTTCCAGTGGACAGTGTTGTTAAATGTCATACTGAGCTATGGACATGAGGAAGTCTGATGCAGTTTCAGTCTCTAGTAACAGAAAAGAAATCTTATGGCAGTATTGGGAGTCTGAAAACTAATGCCTTCTTAATAAAACTAAACATAAAGCAGTAAAAGTACAGCAAATACCTTGGGAAATTTCCAATCTCATGACATACCACTGTGGAATAACCTCCCCAGGGAAGGGAGCCCAGTTATTTGGCACTCTCTAAAGTTAGACTAAATAGAGCATCAGAAAAAATAGTGTAAGGAATATCCCAGCTCAGGTGGGAGGATGGACTAAATGATTAAATACCATAGGTCTTCCCAGCTTTAATCACTGTAACTCTTTGATACATCAGACTCTCCCAGCAGGAATCACAAAAAAGAAAGATGTCTATTAAAAGCTTAGAGACACTTCCGTTCCAGCAGGAGACACTGTAAGGAACAGTGAAGGAGTGTTGTACGTAGGGGAGTTCAAAGCTACCCTCCAGTCCCACTCTCACTGGGAAGCCTGCTCCTCAGGGAACAGTGTGGGAATGGTGGCTCTGGGGAGCTCACAAACCATCCTGCACCAGGCTCCATGCAGGAGGCACTGGGAGGACTGGGCAAGGGTTGCTCTTATAAGAGGTGGGGTGCATGTAGTGGAGAAAGGGGTGGGGAAGGGAGGGTGCTTGTGGCTGGTCACTGTTAGCTTTTTACCTTTGAGAAGCTTCTTGAAGTTCACAAGAGGATCTTACCAATGTCTTTTTCTAACAGTATTCACAATAAGGAAAAGCTGTGGCAACTTTTTAGAGAAGTAGCTTCTTGTTGCTTGCATTCATTTGCTTTTGCACCTAAAACATGGGGATAGAAAATAAAGCTCTACAGGAAATGGCCACGCACAAAAGCAATAAAATAAATTGAAACTGACTTTGAGGCTTTTCTGAGCAGTGGTAATTGCTATACATTGTGATGTTTGCATAAGAAATTAGTTAATGTGTAGGAGAATGACATGTGATACATTTTATTTGCCTGATGACTGTAGTCTCTGAGTGAATGACTTATTAAGGTTAATAAAAAAAATTTGCTTGTGACTTGTAATAATTCGATTGCTAGAATTTAACGTCCCCTTATGCACAGTTGCCTAAAGGGGGAAACTAAATTATACATACGTTCTAATGACCGGCTGGCTATGCTTTTATTTATTTCTTAATAGCAGTTTGAGAACAAACAATGTGTTCTAAATTGTTGGTCTGTCTGTCTTTCTGCCTGCCTGGGCAGGAACGTTATGGCTTTCTTAATTCTCCTGTGTGATTTATCATCCCCAATTCATTGTTTTGCATAACTCTGCTCAAAATGAAGAAATGTCATTATTTTGCAGTGAAAAAATTGTCATTTGCATAATGCCTGCCATTAATTATTGTGAGACTAATGCAGTTGTTGATATTTTTAGGGCACAGTGGTACATCCTGCACCTTGTATAATGTCATTCTGAAAACATGGGTAGTTAATAGGTGCCACAACACTGCACAAATGCAAGAAAGGAGGAGAAAAAGAAGAGGAAGGGCACATAATGGAACAGGCTGTGATCTTTATTTAGATTTTTCTTTTCCTGAAATACATGGTGAGAGACGACTATAAACAGAAGCAAAGGATAGGAAGCTGTGACACCCAAGAGAATGAAGGAATGAAGAATCAAAAATGTTCCCTTCCACATGTGTTAGTCAGGATGGACCTAAATAAAACTCTCTCATGCTGATGTTATCCAGAATTTGAGAAAACTCCTGGCAGTAGTTAGTGACTGCTATCCCATAACTGGCACTTCTTTCCCTCGGAGAAGTAATTTGTTATTCCTGTTAGTAGCTTATTTAGTTTTACAATGGAGTTGTTTTATGATTCTTTTTCAAACACATGTAAAGGGAAAATCCCTGCATATACATAATAAATAATATTTTGTAATGTTCTTTGTGTCTGTGAGGGGAGAACATAACAAACAGATCTGACCTCCATTAACAATTTATTACCTGTAGTTACTTAAGTATTGCTCTTGATCTCATCTTTGCATCCAAAATTCACTGTTATTTGAAAGGGTCACTATTTGAAAGCCACTAGTGGTTTTGGAAAAATATCCTTGCCCAGCTGGGCTTGCACATAGTCAGAGAAAATATCTTTTTCATTACTTTCTCATCCTAAAGGTAGTGGATTATGCCCACAGATGTTAGAAATAGGGAGCAAGAAGTGCAGTCTACTGTACTTCTGTAAATTCAAGAAATCAGGAACGTGGGGCAGGACTTTTTTGGCTGTCTTTTCTAAGGACTTCCATTGCTCCCTGAGTAATTAGGACCTCCTGTTCTCTGAATAAGATGTGCACAGCTATAAACCATAATAGTTGAATGAAACAAATATTTGGGTCTGAGGCTGGATCTTTCTATGTGTTTTGTGTGATTGCTACTGCAAATGCAGGACAGCCTTCATGCTTCTTTTTCAGGTCTTAGTAAGAGAGTGATAGTGAGAAGTTTCTGAGCCTGTAGTTGTGGTTGTATGCTAATGGGAAGAAATTAGTTCAGAAGGCCATAAAACATCAACAGATCCTTAGGGTTTTGGTATTGGTATCTTTACCAGAAAATAAGCTCTACATCTCTTTGCTGTTCTACAGATCTGTTATGTCCTTTCCCTGTTTGCTGATGTATCCTAAAATGGCAGAAGGAGACAACGTGGCCATTTACTCCTCATCCTGAGATTCACTGCCTCCAGAGGGATGTTGTTTTGTCTCCTGTTTTCTGCCATTAGAATTAAAACAGCAACAAAGAAAATTAAACCACAAAAGTTCAAATAATGCTAAGAGTCTAACTGAAACCCACAAAGGGCAGGAAATTCATCTCCAAAGATTGCCAATCTGTCCTCAGCTCACCCTATTGTCACAGAGAACTGAAAGTTGTTCCTGCAATGTGTGATCTTACAGACCACAAATGCTGCAATACATGGGCACAATAGAAGAACAGACACTGAGCTTTATTCTTAGTTTCTTGGGTGAGACAGACCATTAAGGTACATGAGGCTATTTTTTAATGTTTTTTATACACTTAGATCACAAGTGCAGTGTATAAAGAGTGTTTCATAAAGTTGTAATTCATAGTTATGAACTACACTACAACTATAAATTGCCATCTTTAACATTACAGAAAGAGTCCATGTCTTAGTTGTTCATTTCTTACATCCATACCAGTGCCCCTGCCTCAAACTTTCTAGAAAAATATTTAAAATACCTTATGTTGACAAGAATTCTAGACAAAGCAAATCTGAAGGAGAAATTTTTCATAGGATTGTAACAACAGAATGTCATAATTTTGTTGTTCATCATGCTGATGATCTGAGTATCTCCAAGAGGTCTACCAGTCTTGCTGTGTTGAATCCTTTGAGACACTTTTCCCAATTCACAGGATTAGACAGATGGTGTTGTAGGAATGGGGTCCCTGTCCATGGTATCCTGCCCCCATTGGGGAGGTTTATGGTATAGATGAACTGCAGATCTGCTGGAAGAGCACAAATCCTTGGAGTGCTCCTTCCATAAGATGAGTTCAGGAGATGCTCAGCGCCCCTTATAATGAACATATATAAATTGTCTTTCTGTCTTTGATACAGACTCCCTGTGTGGCCACAAAAAAATTCACATAATTTCTCTCATAATTTTCATCAATGAGGAATTAAAATCATTCCAGGCATCTGAGGGTACATTGTGAGGATTAATTCACCAAGATTGTTGAGATATTCAGATGCTATATTGATGAGTACCACAGAAAATCCAGAAACAAAAAACCATCTTATTTCATGCAAGACTTGGATGCCACTCAGTAAACAAGGCTTGGGGCCACACACTGAACAGAGAGGATAAAAAAAGAGTATTTGAATTAGTCTCATTCCCTGGATGTTATCCATTATACAGAACACAAAATATACAATCATAACATGGAAGATTATATTGTAACACTACAACTGTTGTGACAGACTTCATTTTGGTGTTTTTGTACTTTGGCATGCTCTGCTCTATGACCTGAATGTTTTTACTTAGTTTTAAAAGGCATTTGTGAGTGTAACATGCCCAGTAGACTAAGTGCAGCTCCCCCAGAAATCATTCCGTAGTGTGAATGTCGAACACCCATTAGAACCAAAGGGGTATCCTCACTGGTAACTACATAAGGTTGATGGTTTTCATCTTGGGAATGAGTATCACCTGTTGGAATCTTAGTCAGTTAGGAAAGCATGCTGTACCTGTTTATCACAAGTCTCCTGAAAGAATACCTTGTCCTCCAAACATTTCTGTTTCATTCTTAACTCCTTTTCCTTAACATACACTTCAACTATGGTTGTACCTGGGGAAGGATATTAATCAACATCCAGTTGGTTGACAGTGCAGTAGTAAATCATCGGTTGCAGCCATAATCCATGTGCTCCATAAATTCATTTTAAAGCCGGAATCTCTGTGATCTATGTGTCAGCTATGTTGAGGCTTAGCTGCTGTCTGATACACGTCAGATTTGTTCATTCTGCTCTTCAGAAATGTGCAGATGAACCTTCCCAATTCTTAGTGTGGAGTAGTGTTTTCTGCTTTTGCATCGTGTTTAATAGCGCTGATAGAAAGGGCTGTTAAAGCCTAAGCTTTATTTTTTTTAATTTTGTCCGATTGGTGTTTGAAACCATTTTTGCTTTTGGCATTGAAAGCATCCTGTGCCAGTGAATTCCACAATTTAATTACATACTGTGTGAAAACGTACTTCCTTTTGTTTGCTTTAAACCTGGTGCTTGATAACTTCTTTGGATGCTTTCTAGAAATATGTAATGAGAAATAGAGAGCAATTATTAACAGTTCACCTTGTCCACGTTTGTTATGATTTTATAAAGGTCCTTTATATTTCTCTCAATCATTTATTTTCCAGGGCAAAGAACTCAACTCCTTTTAATCTGTCCTTGCACAGAAGTTATTCCATGCTTTGAACATCTCTGTGCCCTTTTCTGCATCTTTCTGGCTGCTTACATCTTCTCTTTTATTGAGAGTTGAAACATACATATAGTATTCAGTATGTGAGTCTGCTATGGATTTTATTAGAAGGATATCATTATGATTTTAGTTTTACTTTCTAGGTGTCTCTTAATAATTCTCAGGGGTTTTTTTAAAAGGGGGTTTTTTCCCCTCCTTCGTGATGAATGCTGAGTACTGAGCTGGTGCTTTCATAGGTATATCCACAAGGATTCCACACTGTCTTTCCTGTGTAGTAATAGCTACATTAAGTCCTATTTTGTTGCATGAATATTTAGTCTCTCTTCTCTTATGTCATGATAACTTTCTTTTAGAAAGTTACTTTGGTGAGGTTTTTAATCTTTTTTTATTTTTTAGCAACTAGTACTGCTTGAATCTCTCACACATATGCCCATTGATTCATTCAGAGAACTCTGTTGATTTGTGAATCAAAATTTCCTTCTGCAAAAATTCATGTTGTATCTTCACTCTTTTATCTACTCAATTGTCTATTATTATTTATTGTAATTTCTACCAGTTTCTATGGCAGAGACTATAGACCAAGTGATCTATGTGGATCTTCCTAAAGCCCTTTTTTTACTATTGCCATTAAATCACTTTCTATTCTTTTGTTGTACAAGAGTTATTAGTTAAGTTCTTTCATGACTGAGTTTCTTTATAACAGTTTCTTTTATAACTGTTAGATGGGAACCATTTAGTATTTCCATTATACATTTTCTCGGACTTGACCTTCCAGAGAAGGGATTTCACTTGCAAACCTTTTTAAACTACTCCATAGTGAACACAAATACAAAGAATTAATTTGAGATTTTTGTTCTTTGAAGAATCCTATTACACCTCATCTGTTGGCAGAAACAGATTCTATGTGAAGGGTTTAACAAGGTTATTTATGACTTTAAAAAGTTGTTTGTCAACATTTTCATGGGCCTGGCTTATTCAACATTTATTTTCTTTAAAAAAAAAATCAACAAAATATACACTTTTTTCCTGCTTTCTGCATTTCACTATGAATTCCTCATTTTGGATGGTGTCTTTTTACTTCTAGTAAATCCCTTCACTTGGGTCGCTTTTAAAATCCTATTATTTTCTTTTTTAACATGTGGTTATACATTTGTTTTGTGAGTTCTGAGTAGAAATAAATTACTGCAGGGCAACTTTAAAGGTTCTTGCATCTAAAAGAACCATATTATGCACTTCTGGAGATTTTTGCCCTCTTGCAACGGATTTTCATCTAAAGAGGCAACCGAATTATGACAGTTTACAACCTAGCATATTCAGGTAAATCAGAACTGTTTAGTACCTGTTTAGTACAGCCTGGTACCTCAGGCTGTAATCTGTTGTGTCTGCCTGACAAACTGCTGAGATGTTTCTCAAAATGATTGAGGCAGACAACTGGGGGTCAGGATTATTATAGGTATTCTAAGGTGAGGCTTTCCTGTTACTTGTAAGAGACGTGAATCTTTGATATAATATCTTCTAACAGTAGCATCTCAAAACATTTTACCCTTAGCTGTTTCTTTTTAATTTCCTTTTTTTCTGTGTTCCTTATTTTAAGTAGGATTTTCTTTCTGGAATTATATATTGCTGTAGTGGATTATGTTGTTATTTTTTCAGTCTTACAGAGAACTGAATTTGTGTGCGTTATGTTCATTACTGCAAAGTGGTACTTTAATACACATGTACTCAAGTAGGCTTAGCACTAAAAAGGAAAGTTGCTCCTTCTTTCATAGGTTTTCTGCCTCTGAGGTCTTCCATTTCGCTTTTCATAGTCACAATAAACACTTTAGTAGGATGGTGTGCATAGCATGATTTTGGTACTTTTAAATTTTCACTTATTTCTTTTATTTAGATATGTTTTAATTCACAGCAACAGTCCCTCATCTGTGCTTCTGCTGATTATTATGAAGTGCACCAGTATTGCAACAGACAACATCTCCAGCTGCTAAACTTGTGTCTTATATAAGTTGTTTGGGGTTTTTTGTTTTGTTTTGTTTTTTTTTTTTTTTAATAGATGTTGCACTCCTCTTAGTCCCTAGGTTTTGTCTTGAAGTGCTTATGCGTTTGCCCTGGCTGTCTAGATACTCTACTCAGTGACAACAGACTTGTTTTGACTGTTGAGGCAGTCCTTTGCTGTATTTGGTACCTGAATTGTATTGACTTAATGTTCTTTTGATGCAGAGGCTCATGGTTTCACACATAGATGATGCATCATTCTGGCCTGTGTACAGTTCTGTAACTCTACCCTTAAAATCTCTCAGATAGTATTTCTAAGTCTGCTCCATTTTGCTCTAGTTAGAACCATTTCTCCTTTGTAGGATCCCTCACATCTAAGGGATTCTTTAGCTAAACTTCTCTTTCCTTAAATAAAGACCCTCCTCAAAAAAAGAGCAAATTTTAATGTAATATCTGACTTGCTAGCATCCTATTCAAACAAACAGTCACTCATTCAAACTAATATACTGCTGGGATTAGAAATTTGTCAGATCGAGCTCACAAAATAGTTTTGCTTTTGTGTTACGTATTGGCTGACACACTTTCCTGTCGTTTGGCTTGTCAGGAGTGCTGCCTCCCACAATCTTGGGGATGCTTCTACCTCAGAGGACCTACAAGACCTGGAAGCCCTCCCAGTAATACATTGTAAAAAATAGTTTAAACGGTTTCCAGATTACATCAGAATCTCAATTATCTGAAGAACATGAGAAGAACACTGAATAGCGCTTGATAATCGCGTTTACCAGTAACCAAAATGCCCTGCATGCCCATGGATCTGTGGAAATAATTAGTAATAGAAGCAATTTACCATTTAATTAATAAATGACAAGGGGCAAAACCTTGTCTGGGTTCACTGAATTTGGATAATTGAGGCTCTGCTGTATTTTAAAATCTGAAATATTAACCATTATTCTGTGTGCTTGAGATAATAATCGTTTCAAAAATGTGCACATAACAGGACCTAAACCTGGAAAATCTGTATTATTTCTATAAAGGAAAAGTTTCATAATGTCCTACATGTAAAGATTTGCTCTGCAAGAAAAGATCACTTTTTTTTCTTGAAGTATCTGGACTCTGTGTCCTTAAATATATAGATCTGTGTTAGCTTTGAATCTGTAACTACATTCAGGAGCCAGTGAGGAATTTCAGAGGGCAATGAATAACCTCTCACTAAGATGAGTAAGAACTAGTGCAGCAGAACATCTTTAGACTGGTTCTTGTCTCAGCTGCCCACAAAGGAATTTAAGATTGATGGAGATAACTTAAATTTTATAATGAAATAAAAAAGATATTAGAATTGGTGCCTACCATGAATAGCCATTGAGAATATGCTGTAGGAATTGGATTGTGGAAAGCTGGGGTTGAAGACAGAAATTCTTGGCTTATTGTATATTCCAGTGGGTTTAACTGACATAAAAAAATGGGTTTCTGCCTTTTCAGTTCTTTGAAAAAACAGTTCCAGGCTTCTACCTTTCTGTGTTCCATGCCATCTTACACATTTAAAAGCTCCTACCTGTGTGGCATTGAAGCAGTATGACTGAAGAACAAGGACTAAGCCCCTAAAAGACGACATCTTAACATCACTCCTAAGCTGTCAAACCCCAAGGCAATTCCCTTCCCTTTTTTCTCACTGATGTTGTTTGTTGCATTCTCTTTTTGTCCCTCAAATCTCCTCCATACTTCCATGGTCCTAAGGGGATACTACAGAAGAAAACTGGTGTGGTCATAAATGAAGTCTGATCTCCTTCAAAATGGCAATCCACTGCTAGAAACCTGCTACTGGAAACAACCTATTCCTGTGCCCAAGAGATTGACTGTAAATCCATTTGGTTTGTACTATCCTTTTCAAATATACAGTAATCATCAGAGAATAGGCAGTCCTTGCAGCCCCACACAGATGTTTCATTCATAAGAAATGGAAGGAATGACTAATAAAACCATGCTATGAAGTTCTAGGTGTCAGAGAGTCCTGTCTGTTGCTTTTGAAGAAAGTAAAATTGGTCATTTCAGTCAAGTTGTTGCTGTGCTCACATCAAAAGTATCACAGCATTTGGTGTGTAAAGTTGTTTCTGCTCAAGGGATCCATTACCAAAAAAGCAGGGGCATTGCATCAGAATGGATGAGTTGGCACCATTCATGGTGGTAAGGGAAGCTTGGTTATGCAATGAGCCACATCCTGCTCTCCTGACTCTGTGAGTAGCTCTGTTGAAGTCAATAGTAATTACATCCATTAAAATCAGTGGAACTACTTGCATCAATAAGATAAGTAGGATTTGGCCCAAAGCTTGGTTGATATCAATGCTTTTAATCTCTCATTTTCATAAATGCTAAATTCATTCAAGCAATATAAAATGAGGTGAATAAAGAACATTCTGTGCTTTGAATAGTTTGGCATCGTATGTGGACAGGGCATGTGATTAATACCATATTGTTGGCTTTGTTCTTTGCTTTTCAGTTGTGGCTGGCAATGTCCTTTTCATAATTGCTGGTATCCCCCTGAGCCTATATAATCACTCTCTCCAGCTTTTCTATGATGCCCTTAGATTTTTCCTGTACTGAGTGTAATATGTTCCTGTATTCACTTACCCTCCCATCAGAACTGTAATGTGTTTCTGATGTGCTACTCTGACACGGTCAGAGCTGATGTGGAGCAATGCATTCACCTGGCAGTGTTTCCCAAACCATTATGTTATCTCTATTTTCTTGAGCATAACCATCACCACTCCTTTGTAGTTGCGCTTCTGAGAAAACCTGTGGAAGCATACTGGTTCAGCCAGCGGTGTTAGACGGGAAGTTGGGTTTGAATTTCAGACATTGTAGTTCACTCGGCTGCCTGAAATGATAGAATTAGGGGATAAGTAATAAACAATCCTGTTCTCTTCATAGGACTACAAACATAGACTACTTCTTAGAGCACGATAATCTTGATACTTTCTACTGAAAACAGTCAATATATGATATTACTGTTAAAGCAGAGCTATGAATTCTGCAGAAACATGAATGAGGAATGGTGTTGCTGAAGTTAAACTCTAGTGCCAGTGTGGGTAAAATCACATAGTTAGAAATTCTAGCCTCATTTTTTATATTTTTCAATAAGTAATACATAGTATGTTTATTTCCATCCAACAAGCTTCCTGACAGTATCTTACTTCTTGGATGGGCATTTCTTGTCACCAGGAAATTTCTTTTTAAAAAAAAGACAGTAAGGACTGGTAGTTGTCTGCTATTTAGCGTGTGCCAATGAAGTGAAAGCTTTACCACAATCAGAAAAGATTCATTAATGTGCCATGAAATTCTGCACTGCCTTCTTACAAGAGAATTCTATTTTGTTATGTTCTCACTGATATGACATTCAGGACCAGATTCTGCTTTCAATGAAATGTGAGGTCATTTGACTAATATGAAAGAATTTTTACTGATTTAACAACAGAATGCATAATTTACAACTGCACAGAGGTAAAGGGAGAAATACTGTTAATATTATAATTGTTACGTAGGTAACACTTGCATGAGTTTATAGTAGTAATCCATTCACTGATTAAGTTCCTTAAGGAGATTCACATATTCCCTCTACATATGTAATCCCGGGTGTTCCTTAGGGTGGAATTTCCTTCAAGATTCTGAAAATCTGTAGCCACACATCTCCCTGCTGATGCTCTGGGATTTGATGGTCCATATGTCTCTATGGGTACAATTTGCTCCATTTTCCTGGATGTTTGAGATATCTGCTGGTACTATGCAAGAGAGGGAGATAAGATTTGGATCACCAGCTGAGGGATGAGAAGGATTAATCCTTGTGAAAGCAGAAGACTATTACTCAAGTCTTTGCACAATGAAGTATTATGCGTGTTTACAGCTACTTTAAATAGCCTCCTTGCAAGTTTTTTTCTTGCATTGTTTATCCAGCTACACTTATATTGATGACACACTTTATAAACAATTCATAGAAGTTTATATATGATTTATCAGCATTCTAAGAACATTTTTGAGATGGATAATAAGTATTCCACATTTTGTAAGTGCATCACATATCTATCTGTAGGTTATTAGAAACATCCATTGGCTTGTTCCACTCAATCCTTTATAACAGTTAATAAGCATTTATTTAAAGCCTTTATTAATCATTTTCTAAACTCTCAGAAGTAGCCTCCTTGAAAATATAACCTACTGGCTATTGAAAAATTCTATATGTTCTGAATTGAGAGTAAAAGATGGACAGTCCAAATGCAAATTCTTCCTAAAATAGAATTGGACAGCAATGATAAAACCTCTTTTTATATTACATTGCTACCCAAGCATTTCTTCTAATCAGTTGTTGTAGAGAATTATAACATCTTTTAACAATCACATCTGAAAAAAATCTCACTTATAGATACTAACAGAAATCACAAGAAGGTAAATTAATTTTAATTCTGAGCAGCTGAAAATTCAGTAGCACTGTGCTCTAGTAAAAGCTTGCAAAGATTGATATGCCTCAGAACACTGTCTTTTATAATTACATCTTTTAGACTGGTAGAATGGCCAAAGGATTCTGACTCTGTTATCAAATTTTCCATTTATTGCTTTTCCCTATATTTCAGAGGAGATGAGATGACTGGAGATCATGAGTAAGAGAGAAAGCTGGCCTTTACTAAATTTCTGTCCATTGCTTTGGCATGTTTGACTGGTTTTAATTCTTAAGAATATTGATAGCTCTATATACATCCAGTTGGGGCTCTCCAGATACAGGTTTTCTAGTTGTGGTGGTTGGTACTTGCCTGTGTTTTTTGGCTTTGAAACTTCAACTGAATGATTACTGCTTCATCTCTTTCTGTGCTGCAGTTGCTCTGTCTCTTTCTAGCTCTTATTTGTACAAAATAAAAAGAAATAATGGAAAGACTTTTAGGAATTATATTACTGTTTCCTGTTGCCTTGTAAATAATGATACTTTTTAGAAACTGAATTTAGGGAAGCTAAGAGTTTGCATATTAGTATTAATGACGTAAATCAGTTGGATCAGAATTGTCCATTCATGATTTGGACTTTCAGAAGTAACTATTAGGCTAGAAAAAAGTATCTGGTTGAATGTGTTCAGGCAATGATTAGTTCTTTCTTGGACATATTTACATCAGATGGATCAAAGAGCCTTTAAGCTTTGTTGAGATGCAGAATGAAGATTTGATTTCTAAAGCAAGGTGTCATGCAGAGATAGGGAGATCTGATAGTGTATAGATTATAGTGACCTGAGTCTCTGTCAGTCTCCAGCAGCTATCATAAACAAAATACATGAACAGGGTGTGCCTTTTGCTGCTACTGAAGGTGTTATAAAAGCATACTGATACTTCTGCCATCTGCTCTGTTAACCTATACAGCCTGGAGTCAAGCTTTATATTTCTGAGCTGGACCAAGTCAAATAAAGCCATGCGCCAGACGATATTTTAATATGTTTTGGTGTAGCTCCTAAATTCATATCTGAAAAGATTTCACAGAACCATTGAGGTCTAGTCTAATCCTCCAGCTCAAACCAGCTTTACCTAGAGCAAGTTGCTCAGTGCTATATTGAGTTAGTTTTTCAGTATCTCCAAGGATGGAGACTCCAGTCTCTCTGAGTAACCATTCCAATGTTTGAATCTCTCTGAGTAACAATTCCGGTGTTTGAGTACCCTCAACACCATGGTTTTTTTCTCACATTTAAATGGAATTTCCTATATTTCCATCTATGCCCATTCTCTGTTGTCCTTCCATGGGAAAACATGGTCTTCTCTACTCCCCCACATCAGATATTTGCTGAAACTCCCTCTGAGCCTTCAAGATAACTTCCTGAGATAATAATGTACAAAAATCTTACTCAATAACTTTTCAGTGCTTACATCAGGGAGTAGGATGCTTTTCTTCCATTGTGTAAGGAGACAAATTATTTGCAAAAATTCTGTAGGAAAGTTGGGATGATTAATTTAAGTTAATAGTGATAGGACTAAGATAGGCTCTTAGTTTTTTGTCAGCATTTTATTTGTTGAGGTAATTCATTCTTTTGTTCAAGATGATCTACAGACTTAACTTTCTTCTTTTTGTTTTCCCTTTATTCTCAAGAATGTGTTTCTGTTGGGTTCTAAGGAGGAATAAGGCTATTTTCTGTGTTCAGAGAATCACAAAGTATTTAAGGGTTATGAAGAGCTAGGAGCTTCTGAAAAGATATATCAAACTCAGTGTTAAAGCCCTGGAACACTTCCATTTGGGAAGTCTCTTTATAATATTTTAAAATTCATCTGTTGATACCGCAGTTTCAAGAGTGTATTTTTTTCTTAAGTCATCTGTATACTCGGAGGTGCTTTAAAAAAGAAAAAAAAAAGAAAAACTGCGTTGTGCTAAGCTAGGCATTCCTGCAGCATTCAAATTTTATTACAGCTCTATTGTTTCTGTAAGTGACTTTTCTAAGTTGCACTTCTAGTCTTTTGTTACAGTTATGGGTAAAATAGTTGAGATAGTGGTGGAATGATGTGTTTCAGAAAGCTCATCGCCTACCCTGCTTCCAAATTTTAAGTGTCGTTGGCCACACGAAATCTTCATAAAGAGGTGACGATGGTGCCAAGTTGTACTTGTATATCTGTGGCTTAAGACTTTGTTAGGAAGCAGTACTGGTCAGTTGGTGGTGAGATTTCAGCCTGTTCTATGCAGAGCTGCTAAACAGACTTGGTTGGTTTACAGTGTCCATGTAATTCTTTGAATTTGTCCAACTGAACTCCAGCAAAAGAATTCTCCTTAATAATTTCTCATTACTGTCTGTCTGATGATAAATTGGACAAATATTTTCTTTTCATATTTAAATTCTTATTGTTGGTCTCTGAAATTCTGATTCTCTACATTAGTGTGTGACCCATATAGTTTATTTGCTTTTAAGTCTCATACATCTGGGACAGTTTCAGCTTTGTTGAGATTAATCAGGAATTGTGACTATTGGAATAGACAGGTGGTCCTGAGCATTTTGTCTTAGAAGGTCTCAGACATCTACTAGGGTCTAGTATGTGCATAGATTTTAGACTAATATAATTGCTCTATTTGAAAGGATTGATGTTTTTACTTAAGTAATTATACTAGATCAACTTCATGCATAGATATAGTTATACTAATGTAAAATTGCATTATAAACTCATACAGTTAAATCAGCATAAAATTACATGAGTCTTGGGGGTTTTTTTGAGGGAAGGAGAGGGCTTAAATTTTTATGTTTTAATTTACTTGGAAGTAAAGGGTTACTTTAACTAATTTCAATTTTAACATACCATTAAATCTGTAATAAGATAAATCTGTAATAAGATAGTATGTTTAAGATGCTAGATATCAGTTAGCAAATCCAATAAAAAGATTCTTTAGGAGGGATGGATATATGTCAGATGTTAAGATTCTTCAAGCAATGCAAGATGTATCAGATGTTTGTCCTAGCCTATATTTTTTCAGTGCAATGTATACAGAGAGAAGGGTACATTTCTTGAACTCCAATAATATTCACTCTCTTTGTCATAAGAGAGAGTTTGCATTAAACAGATTCCTTTTATGTTCTACCTACAAAATTTCAAAGAATGCTGAACAAATGAGGTTGGAGTTTGTACATTTGTGCATCAAAGAAACGCTTGAATAGTTTCTTATATGTATAAAGGTACATTGTAGGGCACCCTCAAAGAGAAACTATATTCTGTAATCAGTCTGCCGCCACCTGAATAATTAAATAATGTTTTTCAATTTAGAAATGCTCTTAAATACACTAAAACTATAAAATACCCCACTGAGAAAAAAATTAATGGACTTGTTGCTAAATGGTCACTGCTAAAGATAAAATAAATGTAGAATCATTACAGTAATCACAAACTGTCATTTTTAGCACTATTTTCATAATAGGTCATACTAGGTTGATGGTGCTCAGATAATGCAGAAGTTAACCAAAAATCCTTTCTCTTTCCTCTTTCAAATTCATATTTTATTTGTAGATGGCAAAATTTTTAAGTAGAGTGCATCCCCTGTTACTATGTAAGTTGATCTGAGCAGTTAAAAAATAGTATGTTAAGAGGATGAAATTATATTTTTAAAAGTTTTAAAAGAGTTGTGTCAGCCATCAGGGGTAAGGGATAACTTTACCAGTGAGGAAACCATGAATGGAGTTTTGTTCAGTAGCTGCAGTTCAGTATAATGATTGAGAAATCAGAATATTACGACCAAAAAGAAATTAAATGAAGATACATAGAAAATCTGTCTATTTGAAAAGTATATATTATATTTAAATACCATCTTGTTTGTAGATTTTCTGTAAATGCTTTCAAATGGACCATCTAATACCGAATAAGTGTAAAATTACTACAGGAGCAGGTCTTCAGTATGATTAAGAGAATGAAAGAATTATCCAGAAGTCTTTGATTTAGGAAGCAGTATTTCTGATTTAGTTATCCAACATGATCTTGACATAAAAAGTCTTCTTAAGGTGGTTTTTTTTGTTGTTGTTTTGGGGTTTTTTTACCTGATTTTGAGTTATAGAACTTCTTTGGGGTTTTTTTAATACATCCTAATAATTTGTTTATCCATTAAGTGCTACTAGTTAATATACTTATTACCTGGATTTCAGAAGAGACTCTTTTTTAATACTTGAGTATAGTTTTTTACTCCTGTAAAATCCCAAGATGTGTTGTTTGGCCCTATTTGCAGCTTTCTAAGATTTCAGAAATATTATGGGTAAGGCCGTCTTAGCTGCCCTTGATACCCAGTAGGTTCTTTGTATTTTATTTCTTTAGCCTATATACCCAGCAGTTTTTGGCTTAGGGATTCCTGCTCTTTTCAGAAGAATCCAGAGGTCATGCATGAAATCAGCAGTTATTTTCACTGTCTTATGAACAACTGGGAAGCCAAAACATAACTTTGCTCTGAGGGGGATAGAAAGAATTCCCTAGTGACTTTGTTGCCTGGCTTTGCTCTTACTTTGTGTAAACTCCTCCTCCAACACCCCTTTGAGATAGTAGGATGTGAACAAGTAAAGTACTGAACTATGATTTTCCAGCAGAGGGATGCTATAATCTGTTTAAACTGGCCTGAGGGAGGCTTTATCACATTATGGCATCAAAGAGACCGTTAGTGTCACATACTTCACTTCCATCATCTCCTTTGGCAGTTCTGATAGACTTCAGAAGCCTAGCCAGCAAGAAGAAGGGTTGAGCAAGACCTAGCTCCAGTCTAAGGAATGGGGCAGAATACCTGCAGTTCTCTCTGGTGATACAGGGAAGGAAGTGTGGCATGCTGGTTTCTCCTCATGTGAAGGTGAATATCCCCATTTATGCTCTGGTAATTCGGGAAAATGTTTATTTTTAAGGCCTAGGGAATGTTTGGTCTTAAAATTGCCAGATTGACCTGGATCTGGGGTCATACCTTCTTCCTTTCCTCTAGAGGTGGTCTCCTGAACTGGCACAGGGTGGCCTAACTCTTGCCTTTTTAATGACTAGCCTGAGGTAAACTGTTAGTGGTACCAACAGGGAATCCATTTACTGACAGTATGGCAGTGATTTCACAACTGTTTCAGGTACGCTTAAACAGAAAAAACTCCAAGCAAAATAACAGCATAAACTGCTACTGCTCGCAAAGCTACAACAGCAGAGTAATGTAAAGGAAACTAATTGCATACAATCCTCTTGACTAGGCAGCCTGCTGAAACCTTCCTAAAGCCAGCAAGGCATATTCACGCAATAGCTTATGATTTTCTCTGTGCATGTGTCTTCGTTTATATTGTGTATACTGCATATGTTTATATTTACACAAATCTTGCTGTTGAACAGAAGCCCACTGTAAGTACACATATTCTGGGGCATGCCCGTATGTGTGTTTATATGTGTCTGTATATTTGTGTGCGTGCACGTGTGTATATGTATATATGGCTGTGTGTACGAGAAACAGATGCACTGTAGGCAGATAAACCAGATAAATATAGATTCAGATAGAAGCATAAGCCTATAAATATAGAGAATATATAGAGTGAAAGCAAGCAGATCAGCACAGTTTTGCTATTACTTGTGTTATGTATAATAAAAAGAGTCTCTGACACTGAAATGACTGAGGGGATGACACTGTTGGCTCCCAGCAAACAAAGTAAAAAGGTAAGAAAGCTTCTTTCCAATATGAGCAGCAAAAATGACATATTTACTATCTCTAATAATTTGCTTAATACAAGTCATTGTGTAGTTTCTTATAAAGTCAGAGGATAGAAACAAAGCATAACATTTGTAATTTTACCTTAAAAGAAGTAAAGAAAATAAAAATCCTGACTCACAGTCTGAAAAAGTGCAACATCTAGTTTCTATTTTACAGTAAGCCTCACACACTGTTTGTCAACTTTCTGCTTCCACTGTACAACTGATCTTTGCTTCAAGTCCTTCAGTCTCTGCGGATGAACTTGTGTGGCAGAGTATTGGGGAAAACATTTAACTTCGTGATTAAATTGCTTTCAGAAATAATGTTGTGAGTGTGTGTCCATATATGTGTGTCTTAGCCTTTTGTTTTTAAATCTCTGATGCCTGTTTTAACACTCTTCTTTCTCTTTGTTGTATCAATACAGCTTTGGTTAATCCATTGCTGTTATGTAAGTAGTTAAAGATACAAAGAAAACTTTACAGCTATTCAGAAGGGCCCGAGAAGTCAATTTTTTCCTGTTTTGTAGCATTTGGATAAGGATGTTTAGATAGATCAAGGTTGTTGGAAAATGCCTGAAAATTATCAGTGCTGTGTTTTTTGGTTTGTTTTTTTTTTTTTTTTTTAATATAATACAGGTAGTATGAGGGGTTTACATCAAGAGGCTAGCAGTAGAGTTTGGTGTTCTACTTCCAGCTTGACCACTTGCCTAGAGTGAGATCTTGCACAAATTATTTAAAATCTATGTATTTATTTTCCTGTTTGTGAGTAGAATTGTTGGTAATTATGCCAAAGAGTTGGGTAATTGAATAATACCCTGGTTTTTTAATCAGTCTCATGATTCCACCGGAACTACTCAAGGAGCAAGGTATTCAGTAAGAGTATATCTCTTTTTACAAAGTGCTCTGACGGTCTTGAGGAAAAATGAAGGGATAACAGTAGGAAATACTATTGCTGATGCTTTGTGTTGTGTTACAAACAATTCACTTGTTTTTAATTTATTTGTATTCAAAATATGCCATCAGCTGATGAGTGTGGCCAATTTTCAGTATTCTGAGGAACTTATAGCAAAGCAGAAGAAAGTAAACATGTATATATTCATACTCAGACCAGCAATACTCAACATGACAAAACATAACCAAAGACAGAAAATTAAGATGTCAAGTGGTAAAAGGCTTGCTGTGGTATTTAGCTCATATAATGCAGATTTTCTTAAAGAATGTAGTCTAAAATAATTTTCCTCTGCAGATTAAAAGGGAAAAGGCAGCCCAGAACATCTGGAGTTCGCTTCTGAACTCATTACTGCGTTTGGCACAAGCCATTTTTTACTCAGTTGTCTTATTTTGCTACCTGAAAATAAGCGCTTCCAAGCATATTTTAACATATTGTTTGGTTTACACCCCAGTTTCCTATCACCTTGGTGCTTCCTGAAAATTTGGTCTTTGAGTCATGTGAAGTATCCTGTGAAGGTGCTTGTTTTTACTATATCTCTTGAGATACTTGAATTAAACACAAGGAGGAGTTTGAAGTCATATGTATATGAATAAGAAGCTATGGAAAATCCCTGACTGATACAGGAGGTGTTGGCACTTTCTCTGGTCAGTGGGCTAGTGAAAAAGTTCTATAAAACCAGGACCCGGACTTTATTCAGGTGCTGCCTGCTGCTCATGGTGGCTGTGGTGGCAGCAGCTGCTCTCACCTCTGGACTGGAGGCTGCTCTCAGCTCTGGGCACAGCCCTCACACCTCACAGGAGCACCTTGCCCTCTGCACTTCAGGGACGCCTCAGATGTGCCATCTACCTGTTGCCTGAATATCCTCAAGTGATTCAGATTTCCTCGGGAGAAAACCTGTGTGTTTTAAGAGTGATATTAAGAGAAATAAGATGAATTAATGTGATAAATTACAGTACTTCAAAAACTAACTGGCCTATCCAGTAAATTCTTCTGAATCCCTCCTAGTCTTTTCGTGAGTTCACTGCACATTACAAAAGTCACACTTGCTTCAAAACAAGATTTTGCTTTTAGGGACCAAAACAACTATTAAGGTTTGTTGGACAGGGATTATACTGAGCCACCAATTACTTTAGAAATATGGTCTTTTCAAAATCTCATAGGGAATATCTGGAAGGAAAGTTATGCAATCCCAGAAAGCATTCGCTTTCTGAATTCTGAATTTTGTTTTCTGCTTTCTCTCCCTAATTCTGATGAATTAGTAATTCATTACCAGATTAAATTATAACATTAGGTTGCTTTTGCAGTAGGGGAAATATACATTTAAAGAAAAAAATTGCTCTTGATCTAAAACTATGCACGTGTTGATTTGACTCTGGATCAGATCATTGCAGCTGAGTTATAATCCTGAAAACTGATGTTTATTATGGAAACACTGACATAACCTCTACTCTTTTGGTTCTGGCAGACATGTCAAAAATATCCAGAGACCATTTTTTCTGACTGAGTTCTTTGCTAGTCTCCTTGGACTTTGCTTTCTGAGTCTTTGCCAATTTTACTGCCATTCATTTTGTCTAAAACCGTCTTGGAAATACGTCAGTCTGTAGGAACCATTAAGAAATAACACCATTACACATGTTTAATAGGTTAGCTGAAGGGTGGGGAAAGTTTAGCAACTTCTGCTGTGTCATGGTCATTCCAAAACACTGAGTCCAAAAGGTTCATGTGAAAGAGAAGTCAGCAGGAGAAAAGTAAAGGTAAATTGCCAAGAAAAGCATATTTGTTGTGAATTACTTTTATTGCAAGTACAGTCATGTTGCACAAGGTCTGCAAAGGTTTATTGATTCTTTAACTAGCAAGGACAGTTGGCAAGCATCTCTAGTATGCTTATATTTAGGTTTTGTCTCGATCATTTTAATATTTTTTTATTATTCATTTTGCCATTAAAAGCCCATGGCAACCTAGCACTGTGCGTATCTCCTCCTACAGTCATTAAAAAGACAGAACCTATATTGAGAAACATTAAGCTTACATGTAAAATATGAAATCCTAGAGTAATAACTTGTTTATAAGCTTAGTCTCTCCCTTATGATACAGTCTTTAATGAGAAGTCACATAGTTTTTCTGCAAATAAAGAGCTGTAGAATCCTTGATACATGCAAATGGCACCTAATATTAATGTGCTTCACTAATCAAAAAAAACCCAAAAAAACCTAACCAAACCAACTGTCTAATGTAGCAAAAAATAATGTTACTTTGTAGGTGTGTTCTCTTGTAGGGAGAACATGTATCAGATACATTAAAGAATGTAATATACAATTAGATACAAATACAGCAGGTTATTTAGCACATACATAGCAGGGTTTTTTTAGGATTTTCTGACCTAAATGTATATCCAAGCTGCACTTCATAAAAGGTTTGGTAGGGTGTTGTAGCTATGTGGACTTTTAAAAACTTCAGTATTTATCATAGTAGAAAACTTTTTCTTGAAACATGAATCTAGCCAGTATTGACTTTATAGGTTATGAGTCCCTTCGTATTTTCAGTTGTTAATGCTTTTTGCTATAGTTTAATTTCTTTTTCCCCCCTTTCTCTTAAATCTCTGGATGTTCTTTTTTTTTCCTTTTTTTTCCTCATTCCCTTTTGTGTAAAACAGATGAACTTTTATTTATTCAAGTTTTCATGAAATTTAAGATTAGGTAAACATTAAGAATAGAAAATTTACATAGTGAAGTTTCCAACATTTTTGAGCGATTGAAGGCAGATGGATTATAATGGAAACTTTTGTCAGCTTCGCTTAATAGTCCTCAAGTACAAATATATCAGAAGTGAACTCCCTAATTTGTCTCCCCATATTTTTAGGGGATTCAAATCTCTGGTTGAACCTGATATGTACAGTCCACAGATAGTTACTTATAATCTGACATGCAAACAAGTGCTTAAAAATATGTGCGCTCTGGACAACGATTAAGCAAGTACAGCAGCATTGGAGCTACCCTTACAAATATCCAAGCTTACTTTCCCTTAGCTGGTATTTCTTTAGTTTCTCTCCATATCTCTTTTATATAACATCATATAAGACTCTAAAGCATTTTAAGATTTTATGCTGCATCTCATAAGGTGAGGATATAATAAAAATACAGACTAAGTGCTGAAAAATATGTTCCTCTTAACGTGCAGTCTTTTCAGAACAGTGCGAGTTTTCATTGTTTGATACGCTGGTCCTGTGGTCCAGTCTTCATGAAACACTCCCCATACCATCACTCAAAGTCTGATCATCTCTAGTGACTGCAAGACACTGAAGTAGAGTTTGTTTTGTGTCTCATTTCTTTCCCCCACCACTCCTACGGTGAGCAAAAAAAAGGTGCCTGAGCACATTTTGAGTTGGCCCCATCTGTATTAGTAAGTGCCTAATACAGGTTGCATGCCTAGATCCCTCTTAATGAAGGCCTTACTCTTTTTCTTTAAGGATCACTTTCATTTTAAGACAAATCAGACTAGCTAGGCTGCACATGACTTTTTCTGTAAAATTTGCTGGGTAATTTCAATGCAATTCTATTTATGTGCAAACAAAATGAGTAAGCGTGTGCAAGACACTGAATATATGTTTTATTTTTCTAACATCGTGACGGAGATCCCGACTGCATGCTGCCTGGTAGTACCCTAGTTAATGTTAGTAGATGTGGATCTGGGAAAAAGAAAAAAAATAAACAGAATAGTCAGAAACATTGGATATCTGTGTAATTTCCTTAAAATAGGGTTTGCCTTTCTTATACCATGGAGTTTTTTGTTTGCACACTGTGCTATTTTAGGACCTGTAAAAATGCCTGATGTCAGATCTGCAAAGAAAAAACACGTTGCCCATTAAAAACGATATGAATAAATTAATATGGGGAATGGGTATCTTCCAGTAAAGATAATGCAAAAGAAGTTTTAAGAGCATTGATAGTTGATTTTTTTTTTTTTAATCAGCACACTCAGTTTAGTTTTTGATACTAGGCTCAGTGTTTGCTGTGGCTTGTAATAAACTTCCTTTTAGTCTTCAGTCTTTCAACTTCCTTTAGAAAGGATGTTAACAGACTTTAGAATCCCACTGACATTATCAGAAAAACCCCCAACCCATTATGAATAAATAAATGGCTGCCCAGAAGTCCAGTGTTGTGCCAACCTAGTGGCCTTTTCTTGCTTTGTAGGATCTAGTGTCAAGTGGGAGCAGGAAGAGTTTGGGTAGCCATGTCTCACTTTGGAAGCAAAGGATTCAGCAACACGAGGGGAACGAGAGGATTTCTACCTATTGACTCAAAACTATTCTCATTAATGAGCTAGAGGCCTGTCTGTCTAAATTGGTGATTCTGGGTGTGTGCTTGTGGAAAAGAGAGAACACGTGGATATATTAATGAGTGAACAAAATAGGTTAAACTTTCCTTGTTTCCAGTCTCTAATTCCCATATTTCAATGTCATCCATCATCTCAATAAATGCAGGGCTTTGTATTGCATGCTGTGCATAGTGTCTATGATTTCTGTGCACCTACAAGCCAGTAGGTCCTGAAGGGATAAGTAAAAAGTTCAGGTATAGTATTACTAAAGATATCTCTTAGTAACCTTAATAACCCTCATGATCAATAAGACCTTGCTAGGCATCTTTATACCTAGCACAAAATGTCACAAAAGCATTAATTGGTAGTTTTTTGTAGTTTCTAATAGGATTTGGGCATGGGTGTAGGAGGGAAACCTTACTTTTGGATGGAGAGGTTTGTGGGTTTTGCTAGGCATCCGCTCTTCCACCAAAGGACACAAAACTGAAAAGGTTGGGAAAAGCATGTTAAGTTCAGAAAAACATAGTTCTGTTTCTACATGCTTTGCTTCCCTCTTTCCATGGCACGTACCTTAAATCTGCATCCATCTCACCCCCCCACACACACACACACATTTCTTTGCGTGTATCTCCCTCTTGGAGCTCTGCATTCAATATAAGGAGTAGTGTAAATCAATAGTAAATGCTAACCACCCACTCTGTACTCAGTTACGCAATATCACATACCGTGTACACAGAGACAAAAAGGGAAAAAGCACACACAGGCTTTACATTCAAAAGCTCTTGCATAATTTTGCTTTTCTACAGCCAAAAGAGGAAAAAAAAAAAAAAAGGGAAATAACAGATGGGGAGACTTGCAGGTTTTTTTTTCCCTTTTCTCAGACTGTACAGAGGCGAGTTCGTTTAACATCCATGGTCATTTCTAATTGCCCCGTGCTGCAGATAAGCAAGGCAGTCTTCCTTGTGCTTGAAAATAAGACTTTTTTCCAGCTTCCATGATGTGGTGCACTTTTCAGGTAATATAAGACGATCTATTATGAAGTGTGTAAGTCTGAATTGGTTATTTCTTTAGTCTTAGTGAAAACAAGAAAAAGAAACACCTCACTTCAACTATTCGATACATGTTGCAAAGTGAAAGAGGGACGAGGAGTAAGCGAGGTTGGATTGAATGCTCTGACGTGGTTTGTGCCTTTTTTTTTTTTTAATCTTTTTTCCTTTCTGAAGAGCAAAATATCTCTCAATGTAATATTTATGTAAAAAGCCAGTTATGTAACTCTCGCCTGCCTTTCGCTTTTGTTACCTCTCTGGACTGTACAGCTCTACTGTTTTTCCTGACGACAGATTGTATTAAAACCTGCAAATCCTGATGAAAGGAAAGAACAACTGGGTGCCCACAGCACAGACTTTAATTTTGAGCCTTTTTAAGGGCTTCAGGCTGGAAGACAATGGATCTATTTAAGATCTGGTTTTGGCTGGAGGAATTCTTATTGAGTATTTTCTTGTCACAGTGTGCTCTGGAACATCCCTGGCTTCTACAAAGTGTTTCTGCCTCTCTCCTCCTCTCTCTTCTCCCCCTCCCTCCAGCTTTTGGATGTATACAATGAAAGCTTTTTCTCTTTCCTCTCCTGACCTTAATGCAAGTGTCAGTTTGGTTTCTGTGTAACAGCAGCAAGTGCAGAAGAATAGTGAAATTTTAGGTTGTGCTGAACTTTATTTATTAATTTCTATTTTAAGTGACTGATGTCCATAAAGGTCCAAAGATTCTTCTGATTAGGATTGTTTGGGATATTTTAGCAAGCAAAAATACATATAGCCCTGCTAAAATAATTTTTTAAACAAATAAATAAATAAATGAGGGATTTGTGGGCTTCAAAAAAAGGAACAAAAGGGTCAGTACTAAAGAAAAGTTCATACTTTTTTTCCTGTTCATTCCTACCCTACAGGAAGAAATTATTCCTGTAGTTATTGCAAGCAATTTATTCCTAGTTGTATCCTCTGAGGATCTGACCTGTTTGTGGTTGTGAGCATTGTGTCGGGGTTTGTTTTCTTTTGCCCTTTACAAATCGTTCTTGTCTGTGTGCACATTCTTGGACAGATTCTTCCCTAGTGTAATGCTGCTAATTCTGTTGATATGATGTCAGGAGTCTATTAGGTCAATTATAAAGTTATAGGGCTCGATCCTCAGTTATTTTAAAGTGTTCTTCTGGCACTGGAAAAGAGCCATAAAATGAATCTGCATGTGAATTATGCCCACTTCAGGGTATAATAGAAAAAAATATTTAAAGCTGACAACTTTCAACAGTGATCCCTGAGACAAACTTTAAACGAAGCAGGATTTTGTGAAAACAGGAAGTGGAATATTTTAAGCTCTGTAAATGTATTTTAAGCAGTGTAAGTATATTTCACCAAATTGCTGGGGAGTACATATATATTCAAAAGTGCATTGGAACACCTGGATTCCCTGCCTGATTCTGAAACTAGCCCTTGCTTTGGCTCTGGGCAATGAAAACTTCTTCTGCCTCCATTTGTTTCTCAGTACAGAATCACTTAGGGATTATAGTCATAGATACTTGCTTTATTGTGCCCTGCAGAAATATTCTCAAGCTATGTTATTAATGTTTATAAAATCTACTTAAATACATAGGGAGGAGGTGTTGAAATAATTTGTAGAAGTTAAAAAATTATTTAAACTTCAGGCTGGTGTTGCACAAAGACCAAACTTTGGACACCAACCACATATAAGTCTTAATAACCCTATATAATATAGATGATCACATATAAATGAAAATGGCCCTAGTCACTAGAGGACTAAATGCTGGAAGACTGTCCTATAGGAATTATGGGGCATGAAAATCTATGTAATTGTAAAGTGGGGCTAAATCAACATACAAATAGCAGTTTATAACATAATTGCAGGCAGTAGAAGAGAGTAACCTTCTTAAAATCCCTTATACTTGTGCTCCTCGTAGCTGTCAGCCCTTTAGAAAATGCTCAGAAGATGAAGATGGTGTAACTTTACAGAGAACATGACCAATAAGGAGTCAGTGTTTAACTTAATCAAAAGAGTGATCATTTGTCTTTGAATGAAAATTATTTTCTGCCTGTCTTCTCAGAGTCTTAGTCTGTAAGTTTTTTTATGTGCACTGACTGCAGTGGGAGACTTATTTGGAATAGGTGTACAAAACCTGATGACTTTTAATGGTAGACAAGCAAATTTCCCTCTTAAAGGCATCTGCATGCTTTTCAGTTACTGAGACAGTTCTCTGCATGTCACTAGGTTACTACCAACTTCCAGTCTTCAGTCCCCGGCTTTACTTTGTATGCTTAAGTGGACTACTAGCAAGGCGCCAACCTTCCTTAATGGTCAAACAAACATTTAATTATTTTCTGAGTATTTACTAATCAAACAAGATAAAAAACCTTAGAAATGCCTGCTGCCAAGTTCTGGTTATATATACACAGTTGAACAGCAACCAGAATGAGGGAATTTTGTGTTTTCTGCAGAATGGAAATCTAATTTTAATTTATGGAGGAGAGGGTGATTTGACTTGACCAGATGCTAGACATGCAACCTGTGAAACTTCTGTCTTCCTAAATTCATAGGCAAAATAGGCAAAAGGGATGGTTTGAACAGTTTCTGAAATGAGATGTTAATATTCAGTTTTAATGAATAAGTCTTCACAACTTAAAAAGACTGCTATTTTATTTTTAAACATAAGCTGTTTGAGTCCTGCCTCTATAAAGATCTGTGCCTTAGTTTTTTTAAATTCAAGTTTGTTATTTTAGGGAAAAGGTTAAATATGAACACTAAAGATTCAAAAAACAACAACATAAATGAAAGGAGCTCTACATTAATTTTTATTTTAAAATTTCATTATTTTTCTTCCCTGACACACACTTGGGGTATATTTGAAAAATAGCTAGCTAAATGATTTTTCTGTATCCAGCAATGTGCTGAATTAGCTACGGTAGGCTTTTTATCTAGCAATTATTCTGCAAGGTTTCCTCCCTCCCTCCCTTCCTCAGAACTGTCGTTTTTTGCAACTCTCACACTTTGGTTGAAGTTTATGACAATTTTGTGTCCTTCACTATCAGTAATTCATTGCTAGTGCCTTCAGTAGTTTCACTGGTCTTTTTGCCTTGCAGAAGTCCCTAGGAAATGGCGCAAAAAGCAATATTTTTATAATAGTTGTAACAAAAGTATCAGGCCTAGCTGCACTGAATGTTCCTGCAGTCCTCCTTTTCAAAGTTATTATCTTCCATGTTCACAGCAAACAAAGCAGATGGTTCATTTCTCCCATCAGAGAACCTGTATATTCTTGCCGTTGCTGTTAAACCTGATGTGTGCAAGTGGGCCATGACACCTGCAGGGTGACTGAAGTCCAGTGGTGTAGAGGAGTTGTCAGGATGTGTGCAGTGCTCAGAGCAGGGTCAACACCTCGATGTTCTTTACTTTTTCTTCTGTACAGTGGTTAATGTTTTCCTGTTGTCACAAAATGCAGCGAGGACTCTGGACTGAGTGCCTTCATCATCGTGAGCCCCACGAGAGGATGTACCGTGCTGCCTGTGAGAACCCCTCTGGGGAAGGAGTACATCCTCATTTGCTCACGGGTTTGTTTCCTGGGTGTCTGGTCTCATCGCTGCTGAATGCTGGTGTCCAGGGTGGAAAGGATGGATAAGGTCTCTTCACCTTGTTGATGCAGAGCCTTAAAAACAACTCTTTAGGATGTGACCTTTAATATCTGTAGCAGAAGAGAGCAATGAACTAGACTTGATGATCTGGAAAGTGTGCTCCAGGGCAAAATCTTGTAAAAAACCGAACTATTTCAGTTAGTTCAGTTTCTGTGGGGACTCGATTTGGGGTATTATTTCATAATTTCAACTGAAGAAGCCTCTAACTAGTTTGACTTTTGGGATGCATGATGAAACTCACCCCTTTAGGGAAGTTCTTGCAGAGACAAGATACAAGGAGAGTTTGCTTGTCTAAGCAACAGAGAGGGTTGCTCACTCACGAGTTTGTGCTGATTTATATGTGACTGGTTGCAGCAGAATAGATGGACTGTGCTGTGAACAAGAGAAAAATACACTCAATTGATAATGTTTTAAATCAAAATAAATAATAATGTTCTTCTTCATGGAAAGACTGTGGAAAGATATTAACAGAAAACAATGCAGAAAGAATCTGAAACCACCTTTGCCTGTAGTTTCCACTGCATATGTTTCTTAAACTCTTTTTCTGCTCACAGTTTTTATTAAATATTCTGGTTGCCTTAGGCCCCTTACACGACTGGAACAAAAAAAAATGGCAAAGTTTCAATCTCGTCTTCTAGGAACCATCTAAATATACATTTCTGATTATAAAGTGTCAGTCACCACTGAGGCTGGAAATGGCCTGTTCTGCTTTGAGGAAGGGAGAGGCAGATCACTAATGGTTGCTCGGGCTGTCATGTTTCTGAGAATCAGCTGTTTTTTCTTTATACTGCAAAGATTAAACAAAGAATGTTAAACATTTCCCAATTTAGCATTTATAATGGAAAGCGGCTGTAGGGCCACAGCTTGCTGCTGCAAGGGCAGGCGTTCATATGAGGAGTCGCTTAAAAAGGCTTTTATTTTCTTTGAAGGCCTATCCATTCCTCTCCCAGCCTGGCCGCTGTGCTTTGCAGTCAGGTGGAGGCAGCTTTTAATTTTTACTTTCATTTAAGTGGGAGCTAATTTACTTTTGGAAATGAAAGTTAAAGCATCTCAGCCATCTGCAAAGTGGAGGAGGAGGCAGTGGGTTTTTTTAACTTTTCAAATCTCTACAATTCTTTTTCACACGAACAGGCAAGCAAAAATTACCTTCCTGAGCTCCTATTAGTAATAATACGTAGTATTGATGATCTAATTTCTTCACTTCAGCTCTTTATCTCAGTTTTTAAAATATACCTCTTGGTTATGGTCAGTCTCCTTATACTTGCATCCAGCTCAGGAGTTTTGAAATAAAAAGTTGTAGTTTTGAGTGCAGCAAAGCCACATTTTTTGACCTACAGACAGCACAGCTTTTTCTAAAGCATTTCATTAAGGATTAAGTGGAGTGCCGTGACTTTCTGTTTGTCATAGTAGAGGCAAAGGACACTTAAGAGTAACTGGTAAATGAAAAAAAAAAAAAGGAAAATAAAAGGGGGGTGACATTTTTATATCCTGTCATTATATATGCTTTTATCATGTTTGTTTATCAGCCTTTCTTACTTTTTATAGTTTTACTTGAAGAGTCCATAGTGGCCATAAATAAATTGTTCAGCTTTCTTAGTTGAAGCTGAGGAGAATTTCAGTTTTATGCAAATATGTATTTTATTCCCTATCAAAGTGAAATAAGTGTTAATACACTTAGGTTTTTTAACAGAGCAGCTAAAAATGTCCTTCGTTTGCCTCTCCATTGGCTAGTTTTCAGAAATTCAGTAGTTCTCTGTCATCACATAGGGACAAGATCTAAACTTCTTATATAATTAAAACATTTTCAGAAAAAAATATTTCTGGTTTCTTGTATAAATTGTAAGCACTCTAAAGAAATCAGATATCCATTTTCTGCCTTCTCCAGACTGCCTGCAAGTAGGTTTTCTCTAAACAAAACAGTCTTGCACTTAAAGCTCACAAACATTTGTGTATTACTTAGATATCTACATGAGTAATTTTATTGGCCTCCTTCAGTATCATAAATATGTTTGTAAATGTTTGCCCACCTTTTTGTTTCTTAAGGCAAGCTTTTTGCCTTTTAATAACTCAAAGTTTGAGTTTAAAAAATATTTCAATCTTCTTGTGATTACATTTCTTACAGAATGTTGGAATTTTTGGACTGTGCATCTGTTTAGGCACGTGGAGAAAGACAAGACTGAGATCATGTAAGTCATGAAACTGAGGGTTAATAATCCATACTTTGTTCTTTCCCCGTTTTTACAATTTATAGCCAGATGCAAGTAATAAACCAAAAAGGAGAAAAAACAAAAACCCGTTAGCTTTTATTTTTGAAGTGATTAATGAAAAGCAAAGTTCAAATGAGGCCACAAATCCTGGTGGTGCACAATGGGTTGATTTATTTTGTAAATAGACCATGGATAATTAACCATAAAACAAAACTTTTTTTTTTTCTTTTTTGAAACTTGCATAATGACACTGGTTTCTTTTAGTTGCTGTGAGTTGCACAGAGGGATAACGACTTATTCACAACTGGTTGCAACTGGTTACAGCCAAGAAAGGAAAAATCCCAGAGCAGCTAGAGGAAAAAAGCTGTTAAAACCCTGCTGCTGCACTTGCAGTTTTGTAGTAAGGCATTCACTAGTGGCTACAGAATGAGCAAAGCTAGCAATAACAGCAAAAGAGTAGATATTTACGTTCTCTGATGATGCTTGCCACGTTATCCATGTTTTGGCTTTAAACTCATAAACAAAAAACAGCCCCTGCAGCTGGCCTTGTAGTCCACAATTTTGTATTGACTTCTAAATAGAATTATTTATGCTTTGTTACAAGTTTCCATGATGTATCTTACTACTCTGACGCTGAGGGACGAGTCTTCTGGATAGTCATAGTCTGACTTCCTGCCAAGTCCTCTTGTGAGCCAGGGAATGATGCTAGTTTTTCAGATATGTGATAGGAGAAAGCTGCCTGCCCAACATCCCCAAACTTTATCTCTTCATAATCCACAGTCATCTGCGGAAGGGATCTCTGATGCCCAAGAAGGAGAAGGTCCAATTTGTTGTGAAAGTACATTCACTGCTAATTAAAACTACCAGCTGGGATTACAGCCCTGGAGACTGTAAATAAAGTCGAGCATGAGATGTTTAGATGACAATATGGCCACTTCTGTGGTGGTTTGTATTAGTTGCCTGTAGTCAGATTTGCTCATCTCGTGCCGATTTATTAGAGTGAAGAGAAGGGTTATGTAGGTAACAGTCAATATGCGAGAGGTTGGATTTGCCACACGGCGACTGACTGTATGGACACCCTAGCTTGCTCTCACAGGCCACATGGGCCTTAAAATTCTTTTGACTGTATAGATAAGATCTGCAATTCACAAAGCTAAAATCTGTGTTCATGTTGATTATTGGTGCAGCTGTGCTCTGTTTCACAGGTGGTGACTCCAAAGTACTTGAGAAAAACCCTCCTCATTCCGAACGATAGCCTGGGTAGGCAGAGGTACTGGGTAAAAATGCTTAAAACAAATATTGTTTTACATGCATTGAATCCGTTTGTTACAGCAGTGTTACAGGCTGATGTTCGTAAGGGTTCTCTATCCTAAACTTATTTGTGCACAGGCAGTTTCTTCTGCAAATTCAGAGTATTTATTTGCCAGCAATGCACTGTGGAGATTGAGAGGAGAAGCAAATTGTTACCGTCAGACCGTCGCCTGCTACCCACTTGAGCTTATTGTAGATAACTGGGTATAAGGGTTGTGTGTTTTTAGTCTAGACCCCAGTTACAAGACAGGATCTTAGATCAGCACTTTAAACATAACCAGAGAACTGATGAGTTCCCACTGTGTTACTGACACTAGTAACTACAGCACATGGGTTGCCACTTCTAATCTGTTTTTAGGCCAGAGTCAAGTTAAAATAGCACTTAGTTTGAGCAAGAGGCTTCTGTTGTGGATGGGAATCATGCTGGGGGCAACATTAGCATTGTACTTACAAACAACTGTTGCAATGAAGACAAGACCCCAAAAGGAAGTTAACTCTCCAAGGCTCAATACAGTCTTTGGCTTCTCTACAGGTCCTGTTGGAAGGGAAGCCAGCCAAGGTCCACTGTGGTACTGCTAAATGGATGGGCCTGTCCCATGGGGTCTCCCTTGAAACTGCTTTTTCTCAGGCTTTTGCTTCTGGGAAGCATGTCAATGTATGGAATCTGCTGTGTACTGTTTATGAGTTAGAACTTGATTTTATTGACTAACAGAGTCCTTGTATCTTGTGACAATCTTTTTCTGTGCTCTGCATCATGCCAAAGAGACAGGGGAGTGGTGTTGGCATGTCTTTGTATGAATAGGTCTGTCATTAAATATTTGAAATAGAAACATCTGAAATAGATCTTGCCTGAGAAGAACAATGGGATAACTAGAGAAAGCCAGTTTTCTCCAAATTTGCTTTTAGAGGCTGGAGCTTTAAGCAAACAGAAAGAAAAGGCAAGAAAAAAAAAACACACACACACACAAAAAAACCAAACCAAAGAAACAAAGAGAGCAGGTATTAGTACAGAGGCTTAAAAAACCCAAACCCTGGGAGACATAAGGAAAATTAAGAGAGGAGGGTGGACAAATGCTTAGCAGAGGGGGGCGTTTCTCATTTGTTTGTTTTAATAAGACCAGCTAAGGGAGAGGGAAGCTGGTGGTAGAAGGATTGAAAGTCCCCCATTCAGAAGAGGCACTGTGTTTAGGAAAGGGAAACTTTTTGTCTGATATGGATCTAAGCCTGGGGACCATTGACTGCTAGTCATGAGAATGCTGAGGCATGGACATGCATTTGGGTATTTTGTGTTTTCTCTGATCTCTAAATCTGTATTTTTATTTTGTGAAGGGTGAGGGATTCATTCATCTTCCTCAGGCAGTTAGGCTGTGAAATCTTACTGTTAGAAAGGGTTACAGACAGCCTTAGATGAAGGCACACACAAGGTGAAGGAGAGAGTTTTCAACTCCTTTCAGATTGTGCAAAGTGTCAGCACATGGCTCCAGTATGCAGAACACAAATTCAACAGACTGCTCGGTGTGGAGCAGGAAAAGCTCTCTTAGAGGTAATTGTAGTTCAGGCTTTTGAACAAACCTTTGTATTTCCCTCATGTTAATAACCTATTGGTAAGGATATGCAATCCAAACTCCTTTTATTTTAGCTACTCTCTCTCTTCCCAAATACCTCTCCCCAAATCTAACGCTTCAAAAATCCGACAGATGAGATAATCCCAACAGTTTTCCCAAAGACTTTGCCCATCTCAGCCTTGTGAATCATGGCATCTGATGTTCTGATAGGTCAGTTCAAGTTCCTGTTAGAATGTGCTTTCATGGGGGACTAAGTAGTACAGCTGTTTGAATTCTTGGACTTCTGCTCCAAACATTGCATTCAGAAATTCGCTGTATAAGAAACAAAAATTATTTGGTTCTTACTGAGATTCTGACAACATTACAAAAAACCCTTCACCAAATGGCATGGGAGACGACCACTTCTCATAAGCATCTCAGCGCTGAAACAGCCAGGCACAACTGGGCACGATGAGTGTCATGCTTAAAGGACTAGCTGTACTTCAGCTCTCCTTATGATCTTCCTAAATAAATAGTTTCAGATGTCGGCACTCCTGCTGCTACCTGATCTAGGTGAAATCCCTCAGTTCTTCTCTGTTTAGGCCAGGATTTGTCTCATAGCTTCAGTCAAGCTTCACATGACTTCATGGTATTTCGCGTTTTAGTAATTTGGAAATGTATGAGCAGTGATCAAGAGCCTTCTCAGCAGAGGAAGCAAATGGTTAAAGAAAAAGGAATTTTAGATATTTAATATCTTATTAATCACAACTGCTCTTACATTTTTCTCTAAGTTAAGTTTAAGGTTAAAGGACAGCAGAAACAACTAGCAGTCCCCTCACTTCTCCTCACTCCAGAGTCTTCTGTAGGACTCTCTGTGAGTTTCAGTCTGCTGCTTTTTCCTGCTCAAAACTGGTTTTGATATTTGCCCAAATGGCAGTGGTAATTAATGGTACTTGACCCAACAAGATGTGTGTAAGTCATTACCTAACTGACTGTCTGAAAAAGCCTCTTAGCTTCACCAGTTTTTGGACAAGAACAGCATAACACATGGGTTATTAATAATAATTAGATTGTCACTGATATATTGATAGTATGGCAGAGGTATTATAAGCTTCTTCTGAGGCTTACTAAAGTGTACTGAAGGTCGGGACTAGAAGCACTAAAAAAATACTGGTTCATTAAAAGAAGAATACTTCCAGGACTCTTATTTATTTTCATTATTCATATTTCCAGATAAAGCTTTTTGGAATTTGTGGAACAGAAATGCATTTGTTTCAAACTTTTATTTCAAAAATGTATTTTATATTCTAATATAAAATTTAAATCAAAGCTGAAACTAGCAATCAAAACAAAATTATTTTGTCAAAACAGCATTCAGTTGATTGAAATGATTTGTTATTTTTGTTTCATGGGTAACTTTGCAACGCAGTGTTTAATTCAACTGTGAAACAAAAGCAAATTTCAAAGTCTAGCTATCCTATAAAGGAAGAATATAGGGTTGTGTTTGGGCTCTTCTAGGTCATGCTGAAGGGAGTGCTTCATCAGAATTCTACTGAATCTGTTGAATCGACAAAAATTTTAAAATATGTGAGGACCTATCAGGCAGGACAAGAGGAAATGGCCTCAAGCTGTGCCTGGGGAAGTTCAGTTTGGACATCAGGAAGAATTTCTTCATTGTAAGGGTGGTTAAGCATTAGAACAGACTACCCAGGGAGGTGGTGGAGTCACCATCCCTGGAGGTGTTCAAGAAATGACTGGCCATGGCACTTAGTGCTATGGTTTAGTTGACAAGGCGCTGTTCAGTCAAAGGTTGGACTCAATAATCCTGGAGATCTTTTCCAACCTTAATGATTCTATGATTCTATGACCCTAAAACTATGCTGAAGTCTTCTTGTGTTGATGTTATAATGGGACTTTCTGTCTCTGTAACAGTTGATCAGAACCTGTCTTAGCAGCTGTAAGCAGATCTCCCCTGGGAATTCTGTGTTTCTGCTCAGAAAACTGGGAAGCTTTTGACACCATTTCGGCTCTCCTGGCTTTCTTCTTTGTGGGTTGGTCATGAATCAACCCTTTCAAATTCTGGGTGCCTATCTCAGTGCAATTGCTTGCAAAGTGAGCAAACAGTTGAAGATAATGATAGTGTGAGTGTAAAGCCTATTAGTGCATTCACTTTTATTTGTTACTTCTTAGATTTGATTTAAGAGGGGCCTTCCCCTAGAAGAGCACATTCTGGTTATTGCTTTGAGTCTCTCCTTGTCCTTATAACACCCATAACACATTATCTCTTTTTCTTCCTCATGTAGAATCTGCATACTTAAACAGTAAAATTCTTCTGGCAGCAGTCTTGTCAAGGGCCACAGTGTGGTTTGTGCCTCGGAGGCATTTTACTTTAGCTTATGGTTTTGACTGAGTTTAAATTCTTCAGGAGTGGCCTAAATCTGTTTCAGTGAGAGCACCCTACAAAGGAAGAACATGAATGTAAGGGGGGTATTTTGGACAAGTAGGGCAAGGGTGAAGATTAAAAGCAAAGAATATAGTTAAGAATTGCTCTATTGCTGGAAAATGTAAAGCATCTGACCTTCTCTCAACAGTGTGATGATCCTTACTTTTTGAACAAGGACTGAGATATTTAACCCACTCAGTGATACCTTGGTTATTTGGATCTGTCGTCCTTGAGTTTGGGTAGATACAACATTGTCACAGTCCTTGAGAACATCAGCACTGCAACTTTTGTAAGTTAGGGATCAGTCTGATCCCCCATTCAGGGAGAGTTGTGGCTCTGCAAACTTTGGTGTGCTTATTCCCATTGGAGGTAAACAGAAGATGACAAAATAATACAAATTAAAAAATTTTTCCATTCATTAGACCACTTCACCTTTTATTTCTATTTTTCAGACCAGGAAAGGGATATTTTGTGATACCAAATAGCTGCTTTTAAATAAATGTAGATTTGAACAATAGTGTTGTTGGTTCAGTATTTCTCACTAAACAGGCCTGTGACATGAAAGGCAGGAAGATATGCTTTGTCCAACAGCTGTCTCCTGTATCCATCAGAATTTTTTTACGTGACTAAGCGTGTAACCTGCTATATCAGTATAAATTGAATTTAGTCTTAAGAAGGCTGACTTAATCTGAATATTATCTTTTACACTGGTCTTGGACATGAAGAGCTGAGGTACTGATGTAATTGGGCCTTAAATATAACAATAAAATCTCCCCCACCTCAGAGCTAAATAAATAAATAAATAGAATAGAATACTTTATGTTTTGGATACGCTCACAATATTTCCTGCATGCTAGCGGAGCAGTGCACATCAAAAAGATAATAATATAAGCAGTAAAGTATCCCAAGCAAACAGAAAGCATCTGTAGATCTAGATCTTGCCTAGCTGGCTTAGTATTATTGGGATGGTTGCTTTTAGCTTACCATGCCATTAATGCTTTGCAAATGTATATGTGCATGCTGAGGGTTGGCCAGGAATTGAACTGCCTTTATAATGGTTATATTCAATTACTGCATTGTGCCTGAATGCCTCCAGATATGTAAGAGAGCAGGAAAGGTACTTGAGAAACTATTAGACCATGCAGGATCTGGTCTACCAGCTCTGGTCACAGGAGAATGTAACGAGCTATAAACAGGATGTAAAGAAACATTTGGAAAGGTGTTTGGAGAAATCCTGGGATGTAACTGAAGTGTTTGTTAGCTGATGTCCCAGGATTGATGTATGTCCCTTTTGTTCTGCTATTGCCTCTGACGTTAAACTCAGAGATACAATTTAAACTGGAAAGAGTTGTATTGCTAAAAATGTATCATAAATGTAAAGAGAAAGCTATTCTTCCTCTCCTCATTCAGTACCTTTCTTTTCCCTCACTATTTGTAATAGGGGAATACTGATGCATCTCACTAGGCCTTCACTGAACCTGATGTTCACTTTCCAGTCTGTCTTCAGAAAGCCAAGGCCATTTCTGCAGGGTATAGGAGTGGAGGTTCAGGGGTATGGACAGGACGTATGACTGTGTGGTTTTTAAATGAACTGTGTTTTGTTTTATATAGTATTTCTTGTAGAAAACAGATGAAGTTCCCTTGGAACATGTATCGAGCCTCATCTAAGTTGTCTCTTTGGCTTTAGCAGGCTGGGGATCAAGTTCATGCTGGAAATTCTCCATTCAAACTGTTAGATGCACTCAGAACCCGTGACTCTTGTTCAAGGTATTGCAGCCTGTGCTGCCTTCAGTGCCAAATCAACACTGGCAGTAAAGCCTGATTGCAAATACAGAAGTCAGAAAACATTTGATGTTAACTTTGTATTAAGTGTTAGAGGTGAATCCCCTCTTGGAGTATGAGTTTGGGGAACCCTGAGATTTCCTGATCTTTTTTTATCTTCCCTTACTGTCTCTAGAAGTAAATGGGCCATTTTGAAAGAAAATCAAGATTGTAAACATTAATCCAAATGGGTTCCCAACAGGAGGAATTTGGCAACACAGGTAATACAACCCTGCTAAGAAGGCAGGCTCCCTTTCAAGAATCAAAGGTCTTCAGGTCAAGAAGTCAGAGACTTTCCCAAAAGTTAATTTGGCATCAGTATGTCATGGATTGTAGCTCTACCAGAAGTGTTGGCATGATAAATATCACAGTATATTCTTTAATTCCTATTTCTTTAACAGTTTGTAAAGCATCCTCACTTACAGTTTTTTAATATTCAGTGAGAAATAAATTTGGGAATAGGGTCCTTCAGTATGGAGCCTCTTGCAGAAGTGCAGAAGTCGTTTGATCATTACATTGTACAAGCACGTAGGATTTTTACAATTTAAAGTTCTGATATAAATATTAGATTGCTGTATTTATGGGAAAATCCTGATATGATTTTGCTGTTAAGTGGAACATTTAAGAAATCCTGAAATATTTTTAAAGATGAAACAATGGGAAGCTGCTTACCTCATAACATAGTAAGGTAAAATAAGGTCATTAAAAAGTCATGGTTGCAGCTCCAGCAAGAGAACTGAATTAATTATTTGCAACAAATAATTTATTTGCCAAATATAGCTTTTCTTGTCCATCAAATATACACAAATTGATCAGTCTCTAAGATTCAGGAATCGTTGGAATTTATTTGATGACTGCTTTCAAAACTTATATTCTATGGACTCTCTGTAAGGAGAGGTGAAAGAAGGATGGCTGTGGTTTTAATACTATTTGCAAAAGCCTATTCTGTAATTTTCCTCTCTGGCATCCATCTTGTAAACTTGCATTGCGTGATGCCAGGTATTTAGGAGTCTGTAGTTTTGATGACAGAGGGTAACTTTAGTGCTCATACAAGACTTAGTCTTCATACAACACAGGTTAGTGTTTGGCAGATAGGAGGCTTCACACAGGTTTCTGAATTCTCACACATCTTTCGTATTACATGTATTTTATTAACCCTATGACTGAAATGGTAAAAGGTAAGGAACGAAAAAAAGAAAAAGGAGTTCCTGATGCTGCACGGATGAAGTGGGGGATGGGGTGTGATTATTTCATGTGTGCACTGATTCAGAATATCAGGGTGAAGCTAGATGTTTCTGTTCACTGCATACAAGGGCAGAAGCATGTCAGAAGTTGCTGGTAGTGCTGCATTCATAAAAGGAGCATAGCATTCACTTTCTAGCCACCAGAGAGTAAAGGAAAGACAGAGATCTGCAGACATCTATTACTGTGTTTGCTTACCTACCCTTGTTTCTGGAGGTTTGAAATAGGATTTGAAAAGCACATATGACAGTCATTGTTTTTGACCATACTTTACAACATCCTACTGACTTTAAAAAGCTAAAATTTGGACCTGCATTATTTAGCCAGCAATATACTCAGGGCACTATCAGTGAAAAGGCTGGGAACAAAACTTAGTTCCTGTTTTCCTTCTATTATTTAGTACATATCTGATTTGAAATCTATTTTCTGCATACCCTTGCGTGCATATTCCTTGGCACATGTGCTTCTTGCCATTATGGGACAGATCCCATAGATTTTCTGCGTCATTAGTAGAGAGAGCCAGTCATTAAAAAAAAAAAAGCTTATTTGCCTGAGCCGTTAAGATTTTTTCTCACAGTTCTGCCTGTGGCGCCTGTCACTAGCAGTCAAATAAGGACAATTTTACCATTCTCTCCTGCTGCTCTAATTTTTTTTTTCAGTGCCAGTACATGTATTTGTTATTCTTTATAACTCCCTTTGAAGTTGGGAATCCAAGGGGAATCTAAAACCGACCAGATGTTTCTGCTGCTGGAGACACAGAAGACAGCAAGGATTAAGTTTAACTGAAACTTAGTTCTCTACAAAACCCATTACAGTGAGAATTCTTCCTCAGTTATTTTTATTTATTATTTATATTTGCACTTGCAATCCTGGGTAGGTGATACCTCAAGTCATCTGGCCTGGGAGAAAAATGGATGATTTATCCAAGTAAATAGTGTATCAGCAGCTGCCTGCGTTGATTTCCCTTATGGGGTTTCAGTTCCATTACACTGCATATTTCCCACCCACACTCTTTATACAGCATTTCATGTTGAGGAAAATCATTCCCATCTTGGTAACTTCAGAGAACAGATATGTGGAACCATCCAGAGAGAGGGCAGTGCAACTCCTGCGTGCGTGGGGAGGGGTGACATACTTAAGAAGGTATTGACCAGAAAGCAGCATGAGATTTTTTAACTCCTTTTTCTGTCATGGTTGGAAGATGAGAGAAAGGAGTAGAAACTGGTGTGGGAGACTGGCTGTGGGAAGGAAGGGGTGTGCTAAGCTCCTAAAAGGGGGTCAGAAGAAGTGTCTCAGGTGGGAAAGGACAGGAAAAAATGCTATTAATGACTTCTGAGTTCAAGTTAGATGCTTTTGAAGCTGCAAGACAAGAAGAAAGAAAAAAGAAAAGGAAAAAAGTTTTAAAATAGTCTCTGATAAGAAATGAAATACATGTAGTGCTGTGTGGTATCCATGCCCACATTAAGCAATGGGAAATCCTGCTGGCCTGCTTCTGCAATCATGAGAAATAACCCACAAGAGAAAACAGTGCATGGTCAGACCTCACAGGGATCCAAATGGGAAGGGAGAAAACAGAACAAGGCTTTGGTCTCTCTCTACCTTGGGCATGGCTAAAGCTGAAGTTTGGATCCACTTCCAGATTTTAAACACCTCAGATTTCTGGAGTACTTGTTGCCAAGTTATCTCATCTAAGTTTATGGGACTGCCTGTCCCTGTGCCCATCTGTCACACCCATACGTAGCTGCTGAGTGTGCCGATCTCTTTCAGCCAAGTCGGAAAGAACTGAAAAGATGATTTGTCTTCTACAGAATGGGTATCTAAGGAGAGGAGAAAAACTCAAATTAGTGCCCCTGCTGAGGGAAAGACAAGCAAAACTTATCAGCTAAGCATATTCATCGGAGGACAGTTGGCTGGCCAGCACAGGCTTTGCTCCAGCAGAGTCACAGCACATGCTGTCTTTTGCTCACTGAGAACGTTATCTTTGTTGTGGGAGAGACCAATGACAATTGTATTCGTATTGTGTAGCACTCACAGGCTCTGATTGCAAACCTGTAGGAAGACAGACTTTATCAGTATCTGTTTCATGTCTGAACTGTTTTGTTTTCTTTAAAGTCCAACCTTTTTTGTTGTTGATAAGTCAAGGTACATCTCTGGCTGTTAGCGTTTTCCCTTTCTTCTCTGCTGTGGGACTGTAGTAGCTCTTCCCTGATTTTTTTCTTTATGTGTTCACTTTATTGTTTCACACCAAATCTCACTGCTTCTCAACTCTTGATGTCACAGCCACCATAACTGAGAAATAGTATTGGGCTCTGCCTAAGTTACTCTTTAATTGGCCAGATGGATTGCTAACACCTTCACTGAGGCACTGTCCTCCATCATTAGCTGTTGGAGTTGTCGCTTAATATTGCAAGGCCCTGCACACCACTCTAATTTGTTTTTAAACAGGGAAATAAAAACCTTGGTAATTGTATAGAGCCTCCTAATAAACACCAGGTAAAATAACGCACTGTAATGAGCTCTTTTCAGAATAGCAAAAGGAACTGAAGAAAATTATTTGCTAGTGGTTTTATTTACTTAAAGCTGCTTTTCTGATTTTAAGATATAAAAGAAATCAGGTCCTGGGAACACTGGATGATTTTGGATGTTCTGTAAGGTTCTGAGGAAAGATAAAAAGAAAAAAAGTAATTGCATGTTTTTCATTTTATATTTTTAGGACCTGAATTTCTGAGCTTTGTATTAAAGGGAAACAGGTTACAATCAGAGTATTTTGGACTTACATATTTTCTCTTCTTCTTTATTTTTTTGTCAAACCATCAAGGCAGATGGTATGAAAAGCATTTATATTGGTCTCTCTGCTGACGGAGCTTAACCTAATAATCCAGGACTTGGAACTGGGTGCTTCGATAAAAACACTTTCTGGGAGATTTTTCCATTCAAAACACCAGGAGAAGTTTTTTAATTGACAACATCAGAAATTAGTATCCTGCCAGGACTTCATTTCTTTGCACCTTATTACTCAGAACAAAAGATTAATATGTGCTCATTCTGAGCATAAGAGTTTTCAATAGTTTTTTCCTAAATTAAACCAAAGTTGAAGTGAAATGGTTTACCACAGGACTGTGAGAGTGAAATGGGGAAAAGCCCAGTTCCGTGTGTGGTGGACTGACCCTGACTGGTCTCTAGGGTCCCATCACAGCCACTCTATCACTCCTCTCCTCAGCTGGATAGGGGAAAGAAAATGTTGCAAAAGGCTCATGAGTCGAGATAAGGACAGGAACAGGGACACTCACCGATTATCACCATGGACAAAACAGACTTGACTTGGAGAAAATTGTTGTAATTTATTACCGGTCAAATCAAAGTAGGATAATGAGATATAAAACCAAATCTTAAAAGCATCTCCCCCCCAACCCCTCCTTTCATCTTGAGCTTCACTTCACTCCTGATTTTCTCTAAATCCTCCCTCTCATGGTTCAGGGGCAATGAGGGCTGCAGTTAGTTCTTCACTAACTGTTCCAGCGTGGGTCCCTTCCATGGGGTGCAGTCCTTCAGGAAAGATTGCTTTAGTGAGGGTCTCCCACAGTATCACAAGTCCTGCCAGCAAACCTGCCCCAGCATGGGCTTCTCTGTCCATGGGGCCACAGGTCCTGCCGGGAGTCTGCTCTAGCCTGGGCTTCCCATGGGGACATAGTCTCCTTCAGGCATCCACTTGCATGGGCGTGGTGTCCTCCATGGGCTGCAGGAGGATCTCTGCTCCACCATGGACCTCCATGGGCTGCAGGGGGACATCCTACTTCACCATGGTCTTCACCATGGGCTGCAGTGCTGGGACCACCTCCTCCCTCTCTTTCTTCACTGATCTTGGTGTCTGCAAAGTTGTTTCTCTGACATATTCTAACTCCTTTCTACTGCTGCTGTTCTGCAGTTTCTTATCCCCCTTTTCAAATATTTTATTCCAGAGGTGCTGTCACAGTCACTGAGGGGCTCAACCTTGGCCAGAGGTGAGTTCATCTTGGAGCCAGCTGGCCTTGGTCCGTCGGACAGAGGGAAAGCTTCTGGCAGATTCTCACAGAAGCCACCCCTGTAGACTCCTTGCTACCAAAGTCTTGCCATGCAAACCCAATATACCATGTCAGTTATTTCTTTATCAGAGTTTAAGCACTCGACTCTCTTCTGGTGACTGCTCCGTTTTCTTGGGTTTGATGTGTGCTAGATATTTTGAAATTTGCAGACTTACCTCAGTCTTCGAAATGAAGACATCTCAGCTTTGAAGATGCCAAATTAAACTGTGATTCTGAGTTCCCCTTAATTGTAAGCACCTTCACATACAGAAAACGTAGCACTCCAGTGTGATTCCCCCTCATTCAGCTTTAATCTGAACTTTGTCTCATAACCCAGCTGTAATAGGGAAAACTGAAAGACCAAAGCCAACGTGTAAGAAGATAACATGGTTCACATCTAAAATCTGGAGCTCAGCTCTGTGCAGATCCCACCTGCATTTTTAGCTTTTTGTATGTGTGTGTCCTTTAGACATTGCATTTGAAATATATACAGGAAACTAAGCCTAGCTGGAAGATTATAACTTGTAAACATTTTCCTGTGTATGTTTTGATAGAATGGTATGGGGGCGGAGGGCAGGGCTGTGGATTTAAAAAATATTTTTATGCTTTCGTAACACAAACCATAGTCCATTTTAGACTTAGATCAGATAAAACAAAGATATTCCTATGTGCCGTGGAAGTTAGCAAATAGTGAAACAGGTTCCTTAGCATTGTGACACCGACACTCCAAAGCAGCCTGACTAAGTGGGAGGTTGCACCCTACTTTGTTAGGTCAATTTGTGATGTTTTTCCAGCTGCCATACAGTGTCTTTAAAGATTATTTCATGTCACTTACAGTTGTCTTCTTCAATATAGGAGCACTGCAGGCAAGAGTGTGCAGTGGAAAGGGCTAGTTTCTGCAAACAGCAGGTGACAAGGACATGGCTTACCTATTTTCTGTAACATATTGTCTTATACAGTCAAACAGGAATCTCTGTTTTATCTCTTTCAATCTTGGGTATTAGAGCATATAGGCAATGAGTCCAAACCAACAGGGAGCCAGAGGGTAGATTGCACATCTGACTGTGAGAGTCATCATCAGGCCAAGTACTCCATCAGGCCAGTTGGAAAAGCATCTTGTTACTGAGAGGTAGGGCTGGATTTATGTTCTGCCCAGCACGCTCAATTAGAGAGGAAGGATTAGATAGCCAATAACATAGCTGTGATACTCTTGAGCACTGAGGGCTTACAAGTCCTTCTGCTGTGCTCAGAGTAGCGAGTATGTGAATAGGGTAAGGACTTGGATGCAGCCCCAGTACCCCCAAACTGCCTGAGTTATTCCAGTGAAGTAGCATAGACCTCTGTGGAGCACATTCTCCGCCAATTTGCGAGCATTTACGTTCTTGGAAAACATTTATGCCTCCTGCAATGGCTTTCTCAAACAATGTTCCTGTTTCCCTCATGATTTAACAGCTGCCTTACAGTTGTGGTTCTTAGATCTACCTTTCTTAGATCTCCAGTTTGCCCCATAGCCTCTTTCATCTTCCTTTCCCAGGGCCCTGGACAGATTCTGAGCTTCCTGCTAGCTTGCTGTTGCTTTGTATCTGCCCTCAGATTGCGGGTGCTGGTGTTCTGACAGTCTACCCAAATCCTTCGTTGCTCAGAGGAAATAATAACTCTCATTCAGCTGCTTTCTTAGCATTTATTGTGACATCCGAAGACAAATGCAAACTCATCTCTAGAATCATTATTCTCTTTGAAGAACAACGGATTGTCAGGGGAGACATTTTTTGTGTGGATTCACTTAGAAGTTCTGTCCCCCAGTGTGGTTCTCCAGCTGCCCCTGTCATATCCTCCGTTGTTGTTTATCCAACTTTTAATAATTTCCTTTTCATGCTAGAAAGGGCCACATAATTTTCTCTCTGTGTGTGCATGTATTTGTATCTACTTCATGTTTTTTCATTTCTTTCAATTCGTAACATACAAAATATATAGGAAAAGACATCCATGGCACCAAATACATTTATTATTTATGTATGTTTTATATTTTTTTGGCCTAAATTTCATTAAATGCCTAAGGATTTTGTGCACCTCCATTTTAAGAGCTCTATTAGTCATTAAGGTATCTCTTAATCACCTCACATCATGACTAATTTTTGGAAGAGGCATAGGGATAGCTAGGTTACACCTGCTTCTGTGTAGAAACAAATGGAGGGGAGCCTTGTTGGGATTACTAGAATAGGTAGAGACTATGGATATTGTTCTGTGTAGTCCAAAGAAAGAGTATCACTTAATATATTACCATCAACATGGCTTCTCACACCCGGGCATCAGCTATTTGGTTTTCTGGATCACCAAATCTACTTCGAGATACCAGTGTGATACTCAAGTGGCTTTGGTTAAATTATTTTGGTTTCAAGTCATCTCTTTTTCTGATGGGAGATCAGGCCTGGCCTGGAACCAGCCAGAGGTGGTGTGAAACTGCGTAGCTTAATTTGCTCTATTAACATAAGCTTTCACCTAAAAGTGTTGAGATCAGAGCAAGGGTTGCCTTTACAGCCGTGTGCACAGATCTGAGGGTGGAAAATTGCTCAGAGGAACTGTCATTCAAGTAGTAGAGTAGGAATGTTGTTTATTCCCCTTTCCCCTTGAAATAACAATGACACTTTACCTGTAGTAAAAGGAACAGAAGGAAGCAGTGGAGAGAAGTCCCTCCAGTCATGACTTTGGTTTTGACAGTTTAAGCACTGGCTACCATTCTAAAAAAAAAGAAAAGCAATGACTTGCAAATAATCAGGTACAACATCACTGATTGGGGAAAAGGGGACAGAGAAAAGTGGAGAAGATCAGTGGACGACGTTAGAAAGTGCAGCCCTCGTCCCGCTGGAGTGAGCGGGATTTTTGTTGGCATCTTTCTTTCAGTTCTGCATCTCTAAAAAAAAAAAAAAAATGCCAAAACTTGTTGCATGCACTTAAGAGGAAAACCAAACAGTGTACCAGCCTGAAACACATAAGCCCTGGGCTGTCTTGTACTTTGCCACCGCTCTCCCAGAGGACCCCGGGGAAGCAGCATGCTCTGCCTCCCAGGGGCAGTGACATGAAGGCACTAGAGGTGGAGAGGAGCTCAGGCACAACGGTAACAGTAGCCTTCCAAAGAAGTTAGATAGGTACCAAGGTTTGATTGATCTCAAGGTGGAAATTGTGAATCTATGATGAAAATGGTTCCTCATACTGGGATCTGTTGTGTGGGCTCCAGATATCTGCCTGACTGTGAGCTGCTGCACGGCTTTTCTTTCTATGTTTTGTTTAAAATTTGCACCTAAGTGTTTGTAGTGTAATAGTGATTTTCTCTTTCTGGCATTAAGACAAGTGCAATCTATATACTGTATTTATAAAATAAGGATTTTACAGGCATGAGGGACACCCATCTGTGTTACATAAATATAGGTACCTTTTGGTTTCCTTCTCCTTTTCTTCCCATGTTTATGCTGCACAAAGAAGTTATTAAAGCAGATACAGTTACGGAGTTTTTAGCTTTAATCTGCACAAGTTTTTTTAAACCTTTTCTCACATTATAACATACTTAACTGCTGCTTTAATGGCAAAGAGGAATTCTGTGGCTGCAAGCAGAGGAATATAAGAGGTATAGTAGCTTTCCTGTGAGAAGAATATGAGAATATTCACTGACAGAGGAACTATGAGGAACAATTATCCCAAGCTGTGTCTTTGACAATGCTGTCAGATTTTCCACTTCCATGAGCACAGCTGGGCATGTGGTGCCAGGGTGAGAAATTCCACAGTGGCTGGAGGCAGAGTGCACTGGGTGCTGGCCTGGCTGGCAGTGTTGGAAGTCAGGAGTTGGAGCTGGAAAGAAAAGAAAGATGACTTTCTACAGCTTTGAGACTGTAAGGGAAAAAAACCCACTAAAAAACCCAGTTTGGAATGTAAGGGAAGTGTCTTTGAAAGAGGCCCCTTCCCAGACTGCTGCTCCTCAGAGGCTGATTCTGATCTTGAGGTTCAGGTTCTTAATATATCTGTACTGCCTGCTAAGACATTTTCTCCTCTACTTCCAATTAAAGATTTGATTTTGTGCAAATTTTCAGCTTACTTATGTATCATTTGAAAGCTCAGTGGTTGGTTTATTTATTTATTGGATTTTCTGTATCACTGGTACTTTAGGGTTTTTTTGTGTATTGGGTTTGTTGTGTTGGTGTTTGGGGTTTTTTTAGTGGGGGAGGGTGGTTTGATGTGGTTGTTTTTCTGTAATCAAAGTATTTTCCCCATGTTATCTAACTGAATCTGGGAGCTCTAGAAGATAAGGAAATGATGCAGGTCATACTCTGGTGGGCACTGAGGTCTGAGGTCCGTTTGGATGTAGTTTTAACCGCACCTGGTTTCATTGGGGTCACCCAAGGATGTTGACCCTCTGACTTAAAAGTGTATTAGCTAGACTTCAAAGTGATAAGTTGGTTGCATCCAGAAAGGCAAAGAGTTGAAGAGGTTCTGAACAATCAAGAGGAGACAGTGAATTTCCTCATTTGCTAGTGCTCCAGGGGCTAGAGGTTGTTTCTTTTGTATACATCTCGTTTTGCGTGTTGTTTGAAATTGAAAATGGTACAGCTGTGTGTTACACCTTCCGTTTTGAGCGCTATGTGCTGTTCTTCACAACTTGTAGGATTTCTGGCTATTTAAGAACAGTTTACTGAACACTTGAGTTTGATAATCTTTGGGACTCCATCTAAAAGATTACTTCTTAAATTATCATATAGATTGCTTGTTACATCAGATTGCCTTGACTTTTACCTACTACCTTGTCTTAGTGTTTGGAAGGAATGGTGTCTTTTATCGTTCTTTCTATGACTTGTTTCATAGAGCTGTTCCCTGGCCTACCTTTTTAATGTTTTCTAATTTCTCTGTTGAAAACTTGGGAATTCTGGATAATTCCCCTATCAGGCAGACAGCTCAAATAATGGACCCCAAAATGTAGGCTGTTAATTATTTTTCAGTACAACAGCAATGTAATGTGTGACAACGGAGCTTTTTGGTAACAAGTGAAATAGTTTTGGACATACTGAAGACTAGAGTGATTAGCACTTAAATAACACCACGCTTCTGAGGATATCAAAGCACTTCATAGCATTTAATGAAGGAGGCTTTCCTTACATACCCAAAGGATGTACTTCACTGCCTCTAGCTCTCCTCATAGGGAAGAGAGGAAACTGGTTCAGGGAGAGGTGAGGGACAAGGCAAAGTTATAATTAGTGGCTATACTGTCTGATGATGATCTCAGTCAAACACAGACCAAAAGACTGCATTTTAGTGCTCTGCATGAACCCTAGAGTGTCCCATTCCCAGCAGGGAATTTCTGCAGCAGCTACTGTCTTACTGGGCTCCACACAACCTGACAGGAAGGTGGCTCTTAGGGGAGAAAGCGCTACTGCAGGCTCATGCAATGGTTAAAGAGAGAAAGGAGAATATGAACACCTTGTAAAACCATGGGTGGATAGCTGGTTATGGACAGAGAGGTTGGAGGAATGCAAGAGCAAGGGAGGAAGTAAATGAGACAGTGCATGTTTGAGGGGGAGAATTAGTGCATACGTGAGCCCAAGAAATAATGGGCAAAGGAGAGAAAGATGTGGAATACAATCATATTTGCTTTCAGCTACTGGAACACAGAAACTCATTTGGTTTCCTGTGTAATCAGCACTGAAAAAACAGGTGTTTTTGTTGTTAATGCTCAACTCTGAAAAACCAAGTTCTGTACCTGTGTTTTGCAATACCTTTGATCTGGACACATGTAACAAATATCACCATGCGGTGGCCTAACAGGATTATTTTGGGATAATGGTCAACTTGAATTTTTTAGCCTTTATGTCGAAAAGGTTGAGGCCATTGACTCATGGTTGCTCTGGCTAATTGTTTTAGTAATTTAAGAGTACTATATTGTGAAAATCTTCTCTGTGTGCTCAGCCTATCCATGAGAAAAGGATATGAGACCCCAAAGTCAGTCTTAAATTCCTTTGTAAATAGGTACAAGTGTTTTGCTGTGATGTTTTTCCTTGATTATTACAGTAAATATGAACTTTAAGTTGTATCAAGTCTGAATGTGTTGGGTTTTTCTTTTTTACTTTTCCTTCAGCAGTATTTTTAGATCCATGAAGGATCTAAAAGAGATTTGTTTTTAAATTTTGAGAGAAACTCCCCCTAGGCATAGAAATACAGGATTAAATTTGCTTTCTGGGCATTAACATAGCCTTAAAGCAGGCAAAGTGGGCATTGAGGGTGATAGCTGTGCTTGACTCTTAGGATTGATTTTGCTATATTAGACAAGCTACCTTTTAAATTCAGCATTCTGGTCTTAGGAATAGTCAGGGAAGAAGGCAGATATCTTCTGACATATATGTGTGTGTGACATTTAAAAATTGTCTTACTTGAAAAATACCATCACAGTTACAATTTATTCACTGCTGAAGCATACGTATAGTTGAGAAAGGTCTGTGCTGATTAATGAGACAATTATACACATTAATACCAGAGTATAATCAGACCTCATACTTTTAAGACACCAACATAAAGACACAAATACATTTTTGAAAAGCTTTATGCTATCTGTAGTTGTCATTGGCTAGCTTGGCTGAGATGTGCATAATGATAATTAGACTTAATAGTACTAAAGCACTGTCACTCAAGTCCCATGCATTACCAATTAAGAAAACAAAACACCAATGATTTGAAAGATTTAACCAAGCCCATGACGGAATTTTCTGGTTGGCAGATGACACAGGAGTGCCACCATTCAGACCCATGCCATGAGTTCTCAGCTGTTGTGTCCTGGATCCTGAATCCAGGTGCCACATGAAAAGTCTGTAACCAAAAAATGTTATCCTGTTTTAGGGATCCATATTTTGTAGCATCCTGGATACATTTTCCTGCTCTTTTTGAAAACTATGGCTCTCATTTAGGTGTAGGACTCTGACATAAGATGATGCTAATGTGAAATAATGAGAGTTTTATCAGAGGGTTGGCTATGAGCAAACAAATACACATTGAAGTCCCACTACTGCAATCAGCCAGCAAAAGGGTACCTATGAAAGCTCACGTTTACTGTATAAAACACATTTTCAGGCAGAATAATAACATGTTTCTTTAATTTTTCCTGTGGTAGAAGTGTGGTCCTTGGCCTAGTTTCATATTGTCTCTGTGCTGCGAAATGGATTAACCTTGAGCATGTAGCATTTGCAGCTGAGTTTGAAGGAGTCTCATCTAACGCTGAAGAACCCTAGTGTTTCTCATCTAAGGGATTCTTGTGCACAAGTTTTGTGTTTAGTTCTGAATATCAGGTTGTACCACCATTCTTGGCTTTAGCACACCTCCATAGCTCCTCACCAGTTCTTGAGAGGCCTTTTGGCTATATGTTTTATTATTTGTATTTATTATTTTCAGTCTTCTTGCAGTTTTCTTTTTAAACAGTAGACAGAGCAGACTCACTGCTGTTGACTTTGTGACCTGCTTCCCATTTCAGCCCCCACCTGCTTAAAAAGTTTAGAAGTTGGCAGTATGTCTCCTGGGACTGATGTCTGAGCAATGGACCATTAAAAAGCAAAATGAAATGTAAGACTCCTTTTTGCTCGTGTGTTAGGAGCTCTGGATGTGCAAGTGAACACTTGCTTTGCTGATCACTGAACCTCAGGAAGGGAGAAAAGAGAAGGACTCCTTTTCAAAGCAAAATGGCCTACTGGAAGTCAAAACCGCATCTTGCTTGCTGTATGAGCTAGTAAGACTACAAGCAAAAAATAGCTTTTTTTGTTCTTCATAAAAATACATTGAAATGTCAGGAAGAAACTAAGTAGTTTAGTGAGGAGCGAGTGCAGGCTATGGATTTTCTTTTGGTTTTATTATCAACTCACTGTGTGACTTTGATCATGTGTCTTAGTTTTCCCCTGCATTAAGTGAAGACTGGAAAAATGTGTCCTGTAGTTTTTGATGTTACACTTTATTTATATAGATTCCAAGAGCCCCTGCAGTGGTTTAGGTGCTGTCCGCCTGTTATGGAAGTGCCACGTAGACTTCAACAACTTAGTTTAGCTAAACTCTGACAGGTAGAAACTTCATTATGCTAACTTTCCTCACAGCTAGCTTCTCCCATCAAAAGCAAACCTCTCCTTTAAGCCCCCGTGAAGTAACAGCACATTTCTGGATATCTGAAAAGGCTCAAATGTAGTGGAATGAAATTATTAATGATATATTCCCTCACAGCAAACAGATTTTGGTCTCCTGTAATTAAGCAATACAGAAGTAGTACTTGTCACCTTCCCATTAGAAAAAGTTAAAATAACCACCACACTATGTTAGGCAGTTTTCTCCAAAATTAAAGTTTTATTGTTGAATCCTTGCAAGTCTTATATTAACAAAAACATATGTTTTATTTTCTTAGATGTTAGTACAGCTTTTTGTTTGCATTTAAATGTTCTTGTGGAGTGTTTATACCAGTCCCAAGGAAGAACATTGTTCACACATGAAAATCTGTAAATGAAACCAACTTGAAACAAGAGTAAAGCCAGGACATTTGTTTTAATATCCCAGAGAGTAAACCAGCTGTGTGTATATATATAATATATACATGCTAGTAGTAGATGTTAAATTAGATTTTAAGAATTTGTTTCAGCTTAATAGCCTAAAATGTTATTAGTAACATAGATAAGGAAATTACTTAATGAAAAATATATGATTTTTAACCTGACAGTGTCCCTCTTAATTAAGTTATGAGATCCTTAGATGAATGATGTTATAAAAGTGCAGTGTGTAGCTTCTATTATTTATAAGACAATGCCAAAGAGCTAGCTCAAACCAATTAAAGCAAGGAAAATCTCATTGAAACTTGCCATTCTGAGCAAGTGAATGCTGAATATTTCTAGAGAATTCATACAGCTTTAGCATCTCAAACATAGTACCCAGTTAGTTCTTTTTGATGCAGGAATTGCACATTTTGGGAAAATAATGATAATAATAATAAATTAATGAAAAGAATGATTTTCACAGGTTTTGAAATGTGAACAAAAATCTAAGTATTTTAGTAGTGGTGATCAATAAAATTTAAATTAGAAGTCCTGGTATCCTCACCTATCTTACAAAGTCAACCCTCCAGTGAAATTTTTTGGGTTTTTATAAAAATCCTCAAATATTCCTATTAGGCAGCTAATTGAGTTCCGCTGTTAAAGACCCCTATGAGGCTTATTTCTACTTGCCTGAAGCTGGTCCAGGTTTATCTACCCTTCAGCACAGCAAGCAGTATAGACCCACAGACCTTGAATCTACAGGTCTCCTCACAGTGATAGCAAAAAATTTTAGTATTTAGCTGTCCTCAGGCGTGTGAGCACTCTAAGTTCAATGCAGGGCTGAGGAGGGATGATGTATGATGCGCAGCAGGGCCGAGCTGGCACAGGGCACCGCTGAATCATTTCCGTCCCTCACTGTGAGGACCAGGGAGGCCAATATTAGCAACTCACTCGGCGTCCCAGCTGCAAGCTCAGCTCAGCCCAGTTGTGCAGTAAAACAGCGGGATCCTGGAGAGAGTTTGTGATCTCCAACTTGTGAATTGCTTTTGGAGGTCCCGTAACTCATATCTTTCTTCGTCTGTGGAATGTGTCTTGTGGCTTTCAACTGTGTAGAGATTAGGTGTGGTGCATGGCTTTAAAGGCAGGAAGGTTAGTTGCTCCTGATCTAAGAGAATTAAAAGGGTAAATATTTGGTTTGTTGGTGGTTAACTTATTGTTAGTGATTTTTTACTTCTGCCAGTTACTTTATCAATTAGGTACTTTAGTTATTAAATTATCTGCAATTTAAGAAAATAAGAAATCTGAAATCCCAGATATATGGAAATAAATATGTTCTTTCTGGGTCCATGGGTTTATCCTAAATATCCAGATAATTGAGTTACAATTGATTAATATCTCTGACTTTATCTTTCCCATGCTTACCACTCTTGAGGGCTGTAAAAATCATAAATTACGTGGAATTTCAATCAAACTGTATCCAGCACAAGCAGGCTATAGAGAACTTGTAACATCTTTGAAACTTTTTTTCTACTCTGCCTTCAGAAAAATCCTAAGCAACACAAATAATGAAGTAGTCAATTTTAAAGGCTTGATTCTGGGAATATTGTTGAAGCAGTCAAAATATGAAATTGCTAAGCAGATCTTTAAGAAAATACATGTAATATCTTAACATGATTATAATTTTAAGCTAGTTTTCTATAGTGGTTCAAGCTATAACCCCTAGAACTGATAGACTATAATCATGTCTTATACTGATCATGCTTGGCATGGAAAATGAACGTTCACAAGGCTTCGGCTTAGATTAACCATGCACCACAGATGTGTTCAATGAGCCTGTTTCCTGTTTTGCTGTATAAGCCCCCCCCAATCCAATCCTTTAGAGACATTTTTATCTGCTAATAAGCATAATTGCAGTCATTTCTGCTGTCATTTATAAAATTATAAGACATTTATTTAGTCGGTTGTGGTGCTTAAGGCTGCTAAGTTTCCCTGACCAGAACTGAAGCTCTGCTGGCAAATGTTTCTTTAAGACTTCATTGGTACACCTGGTCTCCATGTTCCTTCTCCAATAGCTCTGTGATGAGCCATTTACTATGTAGAGGTTTGCACCAGATAAGTAAAATGCTCTGGTTCTCACCTCTGTCCACTTGGTACCATTTGTGGTTGCACAGAGATGATCCAGTTTTCCTCTGAGTCTTTCAGATTGTGAGTGTAGACCCTGAAGCCAGGAAGGTTTCAGCATCTCTGTGAGAAGAAATGCAGGTCCATGGCGATTAAAGCAGAGAAATGGGGTGTGTGATGTCTTGCAAATTGGGTGAGATCATTTCAGAGGAGTGGAAATGTGCTGTGGAGGCTGCCATAATTGTCACATCTTACCACAGAAGCACAGAATGGTTTGGGTTGAAACGGTCCTTAAAGATCATCTAGTTCTAACTTCCCTGTCATGGACAGGGACACCTTCCACTAGATCAGGGTGCTCAAAGCCCCATCCTCAAGGGAAAGGAGACCATCTTGCAGGTCTTCTGCTGCTCATGGTAGCTTATTGGGCTACATTTAACTTCAGGCATCATTTCTTGTGTAAACCATTTGAACACTCTTTTTTTTTTTTTGCCCTTCTGCCATATTTTTAAACTGCAAATAATGAAAACAATTTCAGGAATACATCTGGAGACTGGAATTTCTGTATTTATTCTGATGTTACATACAAAGTGTCTGCCCCTCGGCCCAGTTCCCTGTTTCAAGAGTTGAGTACATCTTCTTAATCAATAGGAGTTTAGCCATTGACTTGAATTTAAGTAGTTGAAAGGACTCTTGTTTTGAGGTATAACTAAAAGTTTCAGAGAAAGCACATCTGTTAGGCAGACATTGCTTCAAAATCCTGAATTTAGTAGAAAGTTTTAAAGGCTTTGTGGGAAATAATGGACTGCTCTGGGGAACTGCAGAGTATTCAGATTAATCATCTAGACAGAAGTTTGTGGGTTTAGGGACTCTTCAGTATAGAAATGCTGGAATCATGAGCTAAACATTATGGTGCATCACTTGGTTCTACTAAAAAAGTATATCATCCTTTTAACTTGTGAAATCCTACTGTATAAAGATCTGCCAAAGTAAAATAGTTCAGGCGGGGCAACACTGGTGAAAACTGTGACTGTTACTAATTTCACCCTCACTGGTGTTTGTTCCATGCAACTGCTGTTTCTTCTTCCTTATTCATATTATAGTTGATTTTTTTTTTTTTTTGTTTATCCACATGAATAGACAAGCTCATGAAATGGTCTCAAGCAGCAAACAGCTTTGGAAGTCAGACAAAGTGAACTAATCTCCAGTTTATAAACGTATGGGGATGCTGAAAGGACAAATGCTTCAGCAAGCAACTTTAAAGAGGAATTGGGATGTGGAGTTTCCGAAGGAAAGGAATTGGAGGTGACAGAACACAATACAGCCTGAGCATAATGACACATTGAGTAGAGAAATTTAATTACATAAAGAGGGATAATAGATGAATCAACTAGAAAAACCAGAGAGAGCAGGGAGAAAAGAAAAAGAAAAGAACCATCTGACCGTAGGAAAACAAAATAGAGAACTTTGCAGTATCTTACTAGCCAGCCTTTGAAATTGAAGAGGGTATATGAAATTTTTAAAAACTCATTTGTTTCTTAGGCTGCCAGGGGAAGGAGACTGCAAGGGAAGAAGTGACTCTGCTCTCATATGGCTCAAACTGCTTCAAAAGTCTTCCCGGTGTGATAAATAGTGCAAACTCCTTTGTGATCTCTGGATGAAAGTCACGATAGTAAGTCCAAAAAATCATTCAAAGGCCAAGTTCAGCAATCCTCAGCCCTGATTCAGGCAAAACTGCCATTGTTTCACACATGAGTGTCTGGAAAACAGAGGATACGGGGCACTGAGCCAACTGTTCTTTTTTTACTTCATCTTCCTTTTTTTTTTTTTTTTTTTAATTTATTGTAAGAAAAAAGAAGGCTGAACGGCTTTTCGGAGTGGAGAAAACTGTGAGAAAGGGAGGGGGCCACCCACTTGTGGTGGCCTGTCAAGGCTGAGCAGATCCTCCACTTCTTCCGTTCCACCTGCCCCCAATCTGCCTTATAGTTTGCATGATTTGAGGCCAGTCTTTCAGCCCAAAAGGAGAGCTTCGCAGAAAGTTATGGGCAAACAGTCTGAATGCAAACTGTTCTGCAAACTTAATTATAGCATTTGCAGTTAAATGCAAACTAGTAGCAAAGCAGTGGGAAGAACTGGGTGCTCAGCAGAGAGAGGCCAGGTACAAATGCTTTGATAGTTAAATGGATTCAAATTTGAATTAGACACCTTTTTAGCATCTTAGAAGAAACAGTCTCACCTCTGGTTCAGGATGTATCTTTTTTTTCTCTCTCTTTTTCCCTGTTGCCTGTGTGTACAATTAAATCATAATCAAAGCAAAGCAAACAGCTACGGTTCTCCTAAGGGCTATATTGAAATCAGTGAAGCATCTTCGTGATCTATTGTTCTTAAAAGTGTTCACACTGAGTCACCTCCTCAGCATCTTCTTCCTGCAGTTCAGGGTAGAATTTCACCTCAGGTTTTACTGATTGTTTGGGAGGCTGTGAAGGGATTATGGCTGCTTTCCTTTTCCTTGGGAGAAAGTTTTCCTAGTTCTGGTAACTTTTACAATTACTAAGTAATAAGAAAGGCAGTTATTTGGGTGCCATTCCTTTTAAGTGTTGAAGCCACTGCGAGTTTGGAAGAGCTCAGCAGAATGCCTAACACATTGCAGAGACAGGCTTCATGCTGTGCTTCACAGGCAGTCTTAACTCAGGCAAACTCATACTGAAGTCAGCTGAGGTTTTCCCTGAGTGAGAAATGAGTTAAAAACTGAGGCAAGATCCTGATCTTTTACCCAGGCACAACTCCAACAACTTTAGAAGAGTTGCTTTTGACTTACAGCATTGTAACAAAGATCAGAATCTGGGCTTCAATAAAGACTTCGGCATTTGGCCCCAGTCCTGTGAAGGCTTTATTAATTTATTTATTTATTAAAATGGACAATTGCTTTGACTTTAATAACCCTTACCTCAAAGTTCACTTGAAAGAAAACTAATAAGACTTTTTATTGAAAGGGGAAAAAAAAGAGAAGTTTAGCTATGGTCAGCCAGGGTGGGAAATTCCATTGTGGCTGCAAGCCCATGGCAGGTAGAGTGGAATTTAATGAAGGAAACTGCTGTGTTTTTGTGTCTTTCTGTATGTTTTTCCTTTAAAACCAAGAGCTGGGCAGGCTTCCCATTTGACCTGATGTGACCCAAGCAAATTGCTTCTTATATAAAAACAACTGCAGACTTGGAGAATGTGAAAATGCACTGTATCCTTTTTCCAACTCAGGGAAAATGAAAGCCTGAGAAACAGGACGGCCCTGTCAATACTGGTTGAGCAAAACTATCACTCAAGCCCTATAAAGAGAGATTAGAACAGGCTTCCTTATGCCAGAGGGATTCATTAGAAGTTAGATCTCTTTACGTGTTTTTTTTTAAAGAAACACACCGTCAGTAAGAGAAAGATCCATTTTTCAGATTTTTTTTTTTGGTGAAGGGAGGAGAAAAAGAAGTGCTCATAAAAGAGGAGAAAGAGACAGCGAAGGGAAGAAAGAGGTTTTAACTAACACACCCAAATGAAAAGAAATAAATTGATAATTGTTAAAATTCAGGCAAAAAGCCCAACTTTCAGCTTTTGCTGTAACTTGGGAGAGCACAGGCACAGGGATTCAGGGTGTGTCTACTGATATTGTATTCAGATGTGTTGCCTTGGCATGTGTACTGACGGATTTATTTAAAAAACAAAGCAAAAAAAAGAAAGGCATTGTGTGCTCGTGAAATGACTTCATAAAATCCTTCCCTTTATGAATTATTTTGATCACAGGGCTTGTTGTTTAAATTTCTAAAGTAGTGTGCTTTTTTTTTTTAATTGCCTTCTTTTCAGAACTGTCTGTTCTCGAGTTGGCACCTTCCGCATAGCAGCATGCAGAGATTAAAGGAGAGGGGAGGGAGGGGAGGTGTGGAGGCTTTCATCAGACCAAGGGGGTGACGTGGTGCAGGAGCAAACTCACATCTTCTGTTGGTCACCCCCAGAACGTATCTCAGCCACTCTTCTCCCTTATAGGCATGTCTAATTTGCAGCGTCTACTCTGAGGAGAGACAAGCAAACACTCGGACTGTCACATGCTGCCATGTTAGAGGAGACAAAATAGAGTTTTGTTTGCTGTGTCTTGCTTAAAATGGAGGTGAAGAGCTTCCTACACAGGAAAGCAAGATATGGTAATGCTTTCCAGATTCAGTGAGGCCTACTTTTCCGAAACACAGGTTTTGCTTATGCTCTGTGGGCTTCTGACTGTTGCTGGAGGTTTTTTCCTTCTGTGGCTCGTGAGTGCAGCTGATGGACACGATGAGAACTCCTGGCGTTGCACACTAATCGGGCAACATGTAGAACGAAACTCTTGACTGTTTTGCTCCAGATCTGGTGTTAAGGATCTCAAAAGTCAGTAGTAGTTACTTCCACAAGATCAGCATTCACAATCATCATCATTCAGATCCTGTATTTATCCAGAGGTTGCAATGGAATTTTCAGACTAAGCATGAAACCTAGGGTTCAGGAGAGCATGGCTTCACTGGGTATGTCTTCTTTTTATTTGCTGGGGAACATTCACAAGGTCCTTATTATATTTCTTTTTACTTGATAGAGTCTGATGTGAGGTAGTACTTGTGACAGCCCCCCCAGGACTATTTCTGCTTATGTAAAGGAGGAGGTCAGAATAGTACTGCCCTGAAAAGGGCTGTGAGCTTTTTATTGTAAGGTCGTATTTATAACATTAGGATTTCCAAAGAAAGGTGGTATTTCTCTCAGGAATGCTTGTATTTTCAGAAGGTGGTACACCAATTCATGAACCTGGCACTGATTTGAGGATAGGATTAATAGATTTGTATTGTATGTATTGGATTTTCGGGTCTCTTCTCATTGCCCTGTCTACTGAGCAAACAGATGACAGCTGCACATATAAATGGGTGTAAGGTAACAGCAAACAGTGATTCAGGTTTCTAGATTATGTTGGAAAGGATGCTGATTCCATGGGAGCAAAGAATCCTTGTTTGGCTGACTGTGTGCAGTGTTAGAGCTTTGCCTTAGTCTTTAATGGTAAGACCAGTTGTTCCTTGGATACCCAGCCCATGAGCTGGAAGACAGGGATGGTGAGCAGAATGAAGCTCTCATAATCCAAGGAGAAATGTAGTTAGTGAGCTGCTACACCACTTAGACACACATACGTCTGTGGGCCAGATGAAATCCACCCAAGTGTACTGAGTGGGTGTACTGGCTGAAGTGCTCACCGAGCCACTTTTCATCATGTATCAGCAGCCCTGGCTGCTGTCCCCTGAGAGGGGAGATCCCAAATGACTGGAGACTGGCCAGTGTGATACCCATCTAGAGGAAGGGCTGGAAGGAGACTACAGGTCTGTCAGTCTGACCTCAGTGCAGGGGAAGGTTATGGATGGAACCAAATCATCTTGAGTACCACCACGTGGCATGTGCAGGACAATTGGGGTATCAGACCCAACCAGCATGGGTTTAGGAAAGGCAGGTCCTGCTCGACCAACCTGATCGCTTTCTATGACAGGGTGACCCGCCTAGTGGATGAGGGAAGGACTATGGATGTTGTTTACCTGGACTTTAGTAAATTTAGCCTTTACACCGTTTCCTACAGCATTTTCCTGGAGAGACTGTCCTGACCTGGACAGGTGCACTGTTCATTGGATAAAGAACTGTCTGGATTGCCTGTCCCAGAGAGTGTTGGGGAATGGAGTTAAATCCAGCTGGTGGTCAGTCACTAGTGGGATTCCCCAGGGCTCAGTATTGGGTCCAGACCTGTTTATCTTCATCGACAATCAAGTGTGCCCTCGGTCAGTTTGCAGACAACACCGAATAGGGCAAGGAATGTTGATCTGCTGGAAGGTAAGAAGGCAAGAAGGCTCTACAGAGGGATCTGGACAGGCTGGATCAGTGGGCTGAGACCAATTGTATGAGGTTCAACAAGCCCAGGTGCCAGGTCCTGCACTTGGGTCACAACAACCCCATGCAGTGCTACAGGCTGGAGGTGGCTGGAAAACTGCCTGGCATAAAAGGATGTGGGGGTGCTGGTTGACAGCAGCCAAATATGAGCCAGCAGTTTGCCCAAGTGGCCAAGAATGCCAAGAGCTTCCTGGCTTGTGTCAGCAATAGCACGACCAGCAGGACCAGGGAAGCGATTCTCTCCCTGTACACGGCATTGGTGAGGCTACACCTCAAATCCTGTGTTCAGTTTTGGGCCCCTCAATACAACAAAAACTTTGAGGTGCTGGAGGGTCTCCAGAGAAGGTCAGTGGAGCTGGTGAAGGGTCTGGAGCATGTGTCTTACAAGGAGTGGCTGAGGGAGCTGGGGGTGTTTAGCCTCGAGAAAAGGAGGCTCAGGAGAGAATTTATCGCTCTCTACAATAGCCTGAAGGGAGGTTATGGCAAGATGGGGATCAGCTTCTCCTCCCAGTTAACAAGCAGCAGGACAAGAAATGGCCTCAAGTTGCACCAAGGGAGGTTTAGATTGGATATTAGGAAAAATTTCTCCACTGAAAGGGCTGTCAAGCCCTGGAACAGGCTGCCCAGGGAAGTGATGGAGTTACCATCCCTGGATGTATTTAAAAGACATGTGTATGTGACACTTGGGGACATGGTTTAGTAGTGAACTTGGCAGTGCTGGGTTAATGGTTGAACTCAATGATTTTAAAGTCTTTTCCAGTTTAAATAATTCTATGATTTTTTTTTCTGCATGGAATTTTTCTTCAGGTAACATAGCTTCCAGGTCCTGGTAGGCTTGCTTTTAACTGTGTACAGGAAAGGTACAAAGAGAAAAACAGTGGAAACCCTACTATCTTATTCTAGAGAATTTTCTTCACAATGTAGAGATACTTTGTTCCCAGAAATTCTTTTCCATAGCCTAATAGATCACTCTGATACAGAGAAATTAAGATGTGGAAGTTTTCTGTTTACTTCAGGCCTTTTCCCTTTGCAGATTAGACATCATTCTCATCTCCAGAACTGCACTTAATCTATTCATCCAGTAGCAGATGAATTATTTGTTTTACATATGATTTTCTGTTGCTTTTGTAATTTTTTTTTGTGATCCACTATCCACATAAATGTTTTCTAGCCTGGACTCTTTGTGTAACATCTAATGTAAAGTGCAACATACACATCAACAAAATATTGTGACATTCTTACTGTGTAACTTTGGAGAGAATGCCTACTTTAAGAGCTTGTTGGGATATACAGTAATTTCTGTGAACTATATATTTTCTTAAAGAAAACAAAATAAGTAATGTGCCCTGGTTTTAAGTTAGTCTTAATATTATTTATGGATGTTTAGAAATACATAATTTCAGCAGTAAAATGCAGTGCCTAACCTGTCAATCAGTCCTTTTGTATCATTTTACTGGGCAAAGTATTTGGCAGAGTTAGGAGAACAGTTTAGGTACATGGATGTCTTCCTGAGATTTAAAAATGAAGCACTGTAAGGTGGCTGCATTTTTGACAATGGACTTTGGAACTGTTTTGAATTCCAGCAAAAGACCTAAGGAAATTACTAAAATGAGGTCAAAGTGCATTTGGCAGGTCATGGAAGAAATCCTTTTGTATGTCAGTTCTTCCAGTTTGGGCGGACTGTCACAGGACCATGTCATAATATGTCACCTGTTATTCGAGTAAGATAAATTCTCAGCAGCTTTTTTTAGCCCATACTCTCTTATAGATCTCAGAGGGAGTTTTGCCCAAGAAAGAAGCAAGTAGTGCTTCAGATTTTAATGCTGAATTTTTATGTTTCTGGTCTTGACCATGTATGTGACCAGATTTCTGACTGAAAGGCAGGACAAAACAAAGATGTTGCTATATGAAAAGCAGATGAAGGAATTTCTAGTTTAAAAATCCAAATTAAGGTATCAGCTGGAGGTTTGCAGCCCGTTTAGACTGTTTCTAATTTGTACAAGCCCATGTGGACCTATTTCTTTCTCATGTAATGGCACACTCAGAACTTTCATTGGCTTCAGTGCAATTATTGTTACAGCTCCAGGAACTTTCCCAATAAGCCTACATCAAAACCCATTTATCTAAGTAGGAATGCTTCCAGTAACACCTGTATGCCCCAGTCTGGGCTGCCTATGCAGGTACCTCTGAGCTGAGTACTATTGAAAACAGTCTGTGTTCTTGTTTAAAAAGGATATAATATAAAAACAGATGTTCTGATCAATAGTACTTTTTTGATGTAAAAAGTACTAACAACATGACAAGCTACCAATAAGAATTATAAAAATTACATGATGTGTACTGCAATTTGCAATATATATGGCTCAGAAAGATTTGTTTCTTCTGGAATTTGAGAATGTCACTGGTTTTGGGATATCTCAGTTCTGCTGGGAACTGCATTTGTAAATATTGCAATATTTACCTTATATATGCATTTTATGTTATATATTTGTTATATTTTCAGAGCAGTAATATAAACTCTGGTATTAGTATTTTGAATTTTGGTAGGTTTGTTTACCTGAAAAAATTCTGATGGAACTTATAAACTCTTGTGAATACTTATAACTGCTTACTATTGAAGTGTGTGACTAGTCCTGTAGGACTAAAAATTCAGGGGAATAGCTAACCAGCTGTAAGCTAAGAATATGTGAGTGCATGTTTTCATAATCAGTGTTTTAAATTTTTAAAGAAACTGCACAGGAATCTTATCGTCTACTTCAAAAAAACAAGACCTCCTTTTGGAATAAGAAACAAGTGCATTACTAACCTAAAATAGAGAGGGAGAAGTTAGACTGTTGAAACTGCAAAATGGACTGAAATGAGCAAATTGTATTTACCCAGTTTGGAATCTGGCAAATGCACTTAAAATACTCTTATTTTTCTTTCTTTCTTATTCATAGAGTTGCAGGATTTGAGCTAGGTCTAAAGTCAAAATAAATATGATGCCTCACTCAAGAAGAACTTACCTCCTTTATTTAAAATTCATATAAAGCATTCAGTGGGGTTGAGTGGTATTTTATTTGGTTAAATTAGGGTTTGAGGTTTGTAAAGTTTAAACTTGGTCCCCTTTTGAGAATGATTTAAGACAGGAATGCTATAATCATCCAGTTATATGAGGCTGGAGCAGGTGCTGGGTATGGAAAGATATTTTTTTTCTCCTTCCATCTCTTCTCTGAAGAACTATTTAATTCTTCTTGCAGGAATCTGTTAAAAGCTTTTCCTAAGGTTTCCCTGTAGGCAGACAATTCACTGCAGAACCCCACAGGCAGTGCCTTTGGATGTACTGGGAGTACCTTGTGCACAGGCTCGTCCTTCTTTTCCAGGTGGAATGAGAAAAACAGGAAAGTATGCTTAGGGATCCTCTCTGTACCTTTCTTTTGAGTACAGCAGAGATTGGACAAACTGAAAAGTAGCTTCATGATCCATTTCTTCTAATGGGAATAGCATTACTCTCTGTTGTACTTAAAACAATGAAGGGAATTGGGTTACTTTCCCTTCTGTATGAACATTATTAGTGTCCATTATTCCAGTTTCTTTTTTTTGAATATCCAAACAAATGATAAAAGAAAGCGAAACCACCTTGCAAGTGTTTAACTTGTTATAGTTTCTGCTTCTGAATCAAGGCAACTTGAGTTTATCAGGCTAGATGTCCTGTTGTTCAGCAAATAAATTGTGCTGCATTCCTTACTACTTTGTTTGTCTTTGTGACAGGGATCCCCAGATGTCTGAACTTTGACTTTTTTTTAAACTTAGGGTCATGTTCTCTTCTTAGTGCAGATTTCTTCACAATACTTCTGCTAATATTAATGGGATTCATACATAAATCCTTTTTGTAGATACAGAGGAAGGGAACCCAAATGTTTTGGTCTTCTCATCTGTGTACTGAGACCGTCATCACATGAGAAGGAAAAAAAGAGTACCAGTTTACAGCAGAGGAGTTCCCACAACACACCTCCCCTGCAGGAAAAGAGGAGCATGTGCATACAGGAAAAGTCTGACAAGTTTGGTGTGAGTTGGGATTTAAACTTCCTCCAAGCTCTGAAGTTCAGAAATCCAGCATTTGGGTCTAACTCACCACTATTTTGTGAGCTGGCAGAGTCAAAGTTGCAGCTAAGGGTAAAAATCCTTCCTGCTTAACTTTGGAAACCTGAAAGTCAGGATTTTAGATTTTTCTCTAAAACAAGTTAAGATAAATGAGCCCTTCCAGAGTGTGAATTATTCCCCTCTTTTGACAGTCCTGTTATGATAGGACAGATTCCTCTTTATAGGTGCCTGTCTCTATCCACTGGTTAGAAAGGGTACCTGGATAAATGCAGACTTTACAGATGGCTACAATAAGCGAGTTGAACACTATCCAATATTGCCACGCTTGGATGTGTTTAAAAAAATGATAGCTGGTCTTCTTCATTTATGATTTGAGCTTTCCAGTTGGGTTTTCCCTGAGCCGATATTGATTGATTGAAATGGACCTTTAACTCAGACAGTGATCAGACTTAACACAGCATAAGTGTTAATGCAGGGAAATCTTCCCTATTTCCAGAGTGTTTAAATTTTTTTTCTTACCCTTTATTTCCAAATGACTTGGTATCTCAGCTAAATCACTGAAGGGAAGGAGAATATTCTGGGAAGGTATGACAGGAGGCTTGCTTTGGTTTTATACCTTTTCTTGTAGATGAATGCTTTTGACCTCCATTGGGGAGGGAGGACAGGGCTAAGTGGAGCATTTGCCCCCATATATCTCTGTGTCATTCAGGAGACTTTATGCATGACACGAAGGTACATGTACACCTATCAAGACTTTGAGTCTCCCAAGTACTATGGGTAATTATTTTCATTCCTTTTCTAATAAATAGGTAAGTGGAAACACAAAATTCTCCTGTGACATGGTAGCAGAACCCACAAACATATGAATCAAGAACCCAGAGCCTCTTGGTTCAGCTTCAGGTCGTAGTACAGTTCCTCTTACCTACACACACATCATTCCTGCTTGAACTCTTTGATAGGGGCAACTTAACTGTCTCGCCAGGAGATGGAAAAGAATAGTTCTCTCAAAGAAACCCTATATGGGTTCCTCTGAGCACTATATGGGACTAGACTGCTAGTGAGACTGTTAAGATATTGATGTGAGAGGAGGGCATATAATTGCTATTCTTCCTGCCCAGACAGCAGGAGCGCTGCTTCAATGCTTTCTAGTTGTTTGCAAGTCCCAAGTGTGCAGTGCTGCTACCATGCCAATGAATTGTTCGTTAGTCACTTTATATTGTATATGTAGATGTATTATATATATAGTTTATGTATAAATACATGAAAGTATTCAGGTGTACCTACATGCACCCGAAGGAAGCTCTATATTTAGCAGTTTCGATTCAAATGGCTTAGTAGTGAAGGCTTGAAGGTAATTGGAATACCCATAGCAGTCCTTCTGTCTTCCCTGTAAAAGGACCGTGCATGTTACATATATCCACTTTGCAAACTTGCTCTTTCCAGACACTTTTAAATAATAGGATCAGGACTGCATTTGTCTTAAAGAAGTATGGGTGATCTGAGCAGTTATTTCTATGATAATGAAAGCATGTTTCAGATATAAGAAAGTTTTCTGCTAATCCTGGTTTCTAACAGTGTTGTCTCTGACAATGTTTTCCTTCTGTGGCCTTGAGTAGATCACAGCAGCCCTGTGCCACTGTTTCAGCCATTGTGAGTCTTGACTAAGTAACATTTAGAAGCATTTTTGCAAATGAAAGCTAGTCATAGAAATACACGGATAGAAAAGCAAACATGATGATCCTAGACCGGTGTTTTCCAAAGGCATTCTGATGCACTTTCCCTGAAACTTCACTCTCTATCAGTGAGCTTTAAAAAGTAGAGACAATATCTGTAGTATTACATTTAGTTTTTATTCATTAAAGAAAGGTTTGAAATACATTATTCTGTTTCGTCCAGCAAGGAGCCCAAAGTTAAGTGATGTGTTATGGGCTGCTTCATGGTGCGAAAACGTAACAGGAGAAAATATTCTCTTTTCCTTTTCCAGGTTTTGCATTGTGACCTGACATTTATGTATATTGCATAAAGCAAATTCTGAGTACTACAGCTTCGCTGACTTGGGACTGACAAACATTTTTTGTCCTTTTTACTTGCTTTTTGTCATTTTCTGAGAAGTTAAACATATTGTACTATGCAGCTCTTTCCAGAGAGCACAGAAAGGCTTGGTCATGGACTTTAGGTGAGGCTGCACTATAACTTTTGTTCATGTCCAGCTTTTCAGTACAAAAATAATGTGTACCTGAGTTCAATCAAAATGGTTGTCTGCCTGATCATATCCTCTACAGAGCCAAATAATCTAAAGTATGCATGGTTTGATAGACTAAGCATCCAACAAAAGTTCCCATAAATGAGTCATATCTTGCTTCAAGAGTCACATTAGTTGAAATTAATCAGTCTTCCTCTTGCTGGCACTGGAAATTTAAGAAGAAAAGCAAAAGAATTGCTGCAACATAACAATGCCATCCATTGTAAGGCAGTGCCAGCCAGGGATACCAGGCAGCAACCAACCAGGCCAAGTCAGCATTTATTTATTAATTCCAGGAATGTCTCAAATATTTGAGGGCAGTATCCGGACAGAGCAGTGATAGCAGAGTGTTCTGGCATTACAGTTTGTCAAGGCGTTATGGATCTCCTGTTGGGAAGTGTTCACACTGGGGCACTCATTTCATTACACTTGAAATAATTGTCCTTCACGCTGTTCTAGCACAAGTGGCAAAAAACCTTCATGGACAAATAAAGGAAGCAGCACTTCTTCCAACATCCCTTCTGCAGGCCAACTTCATTTTTCCTTTTTCTCTTTTTGAAACTTAGTTTTATATCAAGCAAGGGGTCAAAATTCAAGCATGATAGTTCAGATGTGCTCACCTAAAAAGTATGTATTGTAATTACTATGTCCTTGGTCATTCTTAGGCATAAAAGGAATCCATCTTTATTTTTCCTTACTCCCTTGCTGTCCTAGTGCTGTTTTCTCTGCATTTGATTTACAGATCTATTAGATCTTTTGCAAGTACCTCCACTCAGTGTGGAGGTACCTATTCTTTCAAGTGTTGCTCTCCCTTCATTGCCTCTTCTTAACTGACAGTTATTTTCCCATGACAGGTCAAGCTCTCATTTCCCTGATCTCTCTCTTATCTATTTTTTTCCTTCTGTTTTCACGATTTGAAGAAGTTCTTGCCTTATGGATTGAATGCAGACATAACCCAGTGAAATTCTGCAGCTTACATTACTAAGGAAGTAAAACCGTGCTACTTGGGTAGACTGTTTGAGCCATAAATCTATTGATTTATTCATTTCAATTCCACGGATAAGTGTTTCCTTCTGAACTCTTGAGTTGCATCCAGTCTTTTGCATGAGCAATAGTTTAGATTTCTTTGTACAAGCAAGATGCATACACATCAGTCGGTCCCAACCTTGCAGCATAAATTCACACAGAAAAAAAGAAATTCAATCTAAAGAACAGTAAAATGCAAGGAAGAAAACCCAAGCCTGAAATAGTTTTCAATTCTATTTTATAGATTATCATTCTGCACTCATAGTATTTGAGCATGTCACAGAAGTTCATTAAGCAATGCAGCTAATATCTGACATGAATATATGGACTTGTTTGGCTTTTGCTTTTTCTCATCTAGCAATAGAATACAGTACTCAACTTACATCCTGCACTTCCATCACCATGCCTTTTCCAATTCTGTTACTGCTCCATCCTGCTTACTCATTTCTCTCAGTTGCTTTCCCTAACTTGCAACTATAGGTCTAGCAGTGTTTCCTAGAGACATGGTTCTCAATTTCTTTAAAGCAACCCTACTGCTCACATATAACCAGTATTGTTCTTGTCCACTTCTCATTTATTCAGACCTGGTGTTAGGCCAGACCTGCTGTTCTTTCAGAAACAAACGAATGATGCTCAGTGTAGCCCACCTGGCTGCTGAAAATTTGCCTCCTTAATTTTTCTCCACCAAAGACTGATGGAATTCATGGAGTTTTACATTCTGCTCCAAACATTGGTTGAGGATCACTGTTTCCCACTTAACACTAGCCTAGTCTTCTTTGCTGTACTTCTCCCTTTCAACTATAAAGTGCAAAACAAGGTTAAGATTAACTGCTTACCCAACAGCAGTCTCCATTGCCAAGCAAGATACCCAAGATAAACACAGTTTCTTTCAAGTTCACAAACTAACTTGAGATCGTAGCAATGAAGGTATGCTGGGATCAGAGAAGGCAGGTAAATGCAGGGTGGCTGTAGAGCTACCCAAAAATGGTGATTACAGTCTGACGTGGAAAATAGTCCCAGGGAAAATAGTTATAAATGAGAGCAACTATAGCTTAATATTTTGGGAGTGATGAGGAAACAATTCTTCATTAGTAGACTGTAGCCTCAATAAAATGTAGAGATTCTTTCTGAATTTATGCTTAGGTCTCGAAAGGCTGTCTTCTTCCCTGTTTTTTAATGTATTAACCATATCGTTACATCTTCAATCAATAAGAGTATATGTTTTATATATATATGTATACTCATGCACATATATATCACTCCAGTAAATAGCTGTGGAAAGGAGAAAAAACAGTTATAAAAGTAAGCATTCTGAACAAAAAACAAGCTTAGTGTATAACTAAAGGAAACTTTGAAGAAACAGGCCTTCATGAAGGAATAACATTGTTGAAACCATATGTTTTCCATGTACCAGGAGACTGTTTTAATAGTTTACGAATATATTTAACCACAAAAAATCTAAAATTAGTCAGTCTTTTAAAGGGCTAAAGGTTGACACAAGTCATTCCAGTTAATGAAGGATTTCTTTTCATCCACATCCAGTGAATAAACTTATGTGACTGAGCAGGAGGAGATGTTTGTGGGGGACTGGTGTGTCTGTGGCTGCTGATTAGAGTTGTATGAAACTCCACTAATTTGAAACTACTAATTTGTAATATTCATTTTCTTCAGATGTTGTGTCTAGTGAGAAGTATGGTGGCCTAGACCACAAGTAACCCAAGTTCTTCCCTGCTCTGCTGCTGCTATGCTAAATGCTCTTGAACGAGGCTTTCCTCCTCACTGTACCAGTTTTGCCCTCATAAAATAGGAAATCCCTTTGTAAACTACTCTGAGGACTGCTGATGAAAGGTGCTGGCTTGAGCTTAGCCAGTCTTTTCTCCTAAAGTCTCCTTGAGTTTAGTAGCCCAAAGCAAAACTCAGGTGAGTCTTCAGTGCCTTCAGGGTTGGTGCTGAAGTTGAACAAAACCTTGTATACAGCATGTTTTCACTGTAACAGCTCCAGGGTTAGTCTGAGCTGGGCCCCCCATCGTTAACAGGGCTTGCGAACCTCAGGAAATCCTTCATCATCTGATCTGAATTATGAATTGGCAATGAAATCAACATCTTCTGTTAAGCAGCAAAGGTTTTATGAGCAACACTGTCTCCACAAAAGCTTAGCTCTCTTTCGGCAGTGCTCAAATGCCAGCTCTGCTCTGTTGCACACCCTGTTCATTCTCCTCTTCATCCTTAGATGAACTTCATCCCAGATGGCTCCATCCTTAATTGATTCTGTACTATGTATGGCCATAAGTGAGGCATGTGTAATGATGTCACCCTGTTCTGTGATGTCACAGGCCTCTGCTGAACATGACCTGGGTTCCTGCCTCCATGATACGGTGTTCTCAAAGGCAACATAGGTTTGCCCTTTCAATCCAACTGGACATCTTCCTCATCATGACAGCTCTTTTCGTTATGGTTTGAGCTACTTACAGAGAAAACTAAGTCACAGAGCTACCTGTCAATGTCAGTCATTGAATAATGCTTGAGCAAGCTTTCCTGCTAGTTCTGTGGTGGCTCTGTGCTTGCTTGACAGGTTTTCATCACAATGGCTCTTCTACTGGACTTTTAGTCTGTAAGGAACTCATCTTTATTCTATGTAGTCCTTGGTAGGAGCAAGCTGAAGAAAAAAGATGTACATAGAAGAAGGGAGGAAAGTGGGTTTGGTCCTCTGTAGGTAGGTCTGCTGCTTTATCAGAAATCTGGACAGGATTTCCTTTTTTCTCCCTCATGATGACAATACAGTAATGCAAAGAAACTTGCAAGAAAAAAAAAGTTTACTAGATTTTCTGCGTTACTAGAAATCCCATCCAGATCTTTTATTTTAAAAAATGGTCAAAATGTGCATAAGAAAAGGAGCTATATTAGCTCCTTTAATAAAGTATTCCTTTCACTCTCTGTCAAAAATGGTCACATGGTAAACATTGAACAAAAAAATTTGAAATGTTAAAGGAATAAAACTCTTCAGGGAATAAATTATTTTTACAACTGGCCAATATAAAATAATACAGTACAAGTCTCTTAAAGTAGTAATTGATAAAGGAATAAAACTGCTAAAAGAGTATATTTTTCATTCGCTGGAGCTAACTGTATAATAGCACTCAGCTGTATTTAATCTCTAGGGGCTACAGAACAGGCACAAAAATGAACGTAACTTAAAATCGACGAGTGATCTTTCATGAGATCTGTGATACCTGCTGCCTGCTGGCAACAGCCATGTTATGCAGCAAGCCTACTTGCTCAGCCCTACCATTCTGAGCCTTTTTTTATCTGGATGTTAAGTAGATAATTCCCAAAGCTTCCCTATTAAGTGGAAAAGAATGACCCTTCCAACCTGACACCCGGGGAAACTGAGACGCAGAGAGGATAAAGTCTTTGCCTGGGGTCAGACCAGTTTGTTCTACCATGTAATATGGCTGTAATGGGCCTCAGTCCTTCTACAGAATGCTGGATGAAAACATGCTAGGAAAAAAAATGTAAATTTTGGTTTCACCAGATACTGCAAAACAGGATTACAACTGTGTTGGACCCAGGTCCTTCAGCTTCATACAGTGCATACATGAATCTCAGTATGGAAACCAAGTATCAGTTTTATATTAGTGTCTGTTTAATTAGAGAACTCTCACGTTATATTTTAGAGCTGTGTGAGTGCGCTTCAAAGGCTGACCTCACATGAGGGCAAAAACAGAGTACCCCAAGAGGGAGAAAATTCTTCCACTATGTGGCTATAATGTGATTCTTGTTTGACTTCAAAACAGATCTGTCCCAGAACTTTCTTAAACTTTCATTGAGGAAAAGAAGATAAATTTTTCATTAGGTGGATATATCTCAGAGAGATTCTTGGTTGAGAAAAATTAGAAAGAGAGTGGAGACTTGGAAGAATGCATACAGATGGCATTGCATTTATCCTTCTTATGTCTTGGTGGGTCTTTGAGAGGCCAAGTGATTTCTAGCTTGTGCAGGCTTCACCCAGTGGTGTTCTCTCCCCAGTGTCTCTTCCTTGTTTTTCCATTCACTGCTCAGACTGTCTGTCCCTGCAGAACTAGTTTATTCTTCCTGAGATCAGTCACACTGAAGTAACTGCATGGAATTAGGCATTTTAACTGTATCTGTCAAATGGTTTTTGGTTTGCTGGTGTTTCTCTCATTGCCTGTGACTTCGTTCTTCATTAATTTGATCAGAAGTAAAACCAGGGGCTTTTATATGAATAGTCTTAAATTTGGGGTATATTTTAAAATGTAATCCTTCTTTATATTAAAATTACAAGGGCAAAACTAGTACAGTGAATGAAACTACCTTCTTTTCATAGAATTTCCTTATAAAGCTATTGACCCAATTGTATTAAATTTTAACAACATTTGAAATGTAGAAATGTATCTACATTTTACAGAATTTCTGGTGTTAATGGCCCCTAAAAAGGAAATAACTGGCTTCTTATTTTCTTGCACTGTTTACCTTGTTTAGTTCTAGAGGAGAATATGCAAGAAACTTTGATGAGTGGGTAAATATAGTAAAAGATAAATGTGCCTTTGTAAAGTTCTACCCCGTACATACCAGGCACCCTTACATCATGTACTCACCTGGTCTGTTCATTGTAAACAAACTGCATCAATTCAGAAATAGTAGCATGCTCTTACCAATAAAACAGAATTTTTTTCCTTTCATAATCCACAGTATCAGTTATAAATTTCTCTCACTAATTATTTTAGGATAGAAACTGTTGTACTTTGAGATCTGGTGGGATGAAATTTAAAAAAAAAAAAGGCAGCTAGAAAAAAGATTCACTCTTTTTCTTAATGGGTTTTTAAGCATATAGAAAGAAGTGAGCAAAGAGAGAATGAGAATAAATTGCAGTATTCCTAACATACCAAATAATATATTTTGTTTCTGCCTCACTTCAAAATGACCCAAATCAATGTTGTTTAAACTTGGCTTATTTTGTAGATACCCTTGAGAGTCTGCTAATAAATCAAATGCCAAACAAGTTAGTTCAGTAGTTTCAAAGTGATATACACATAACACATGTAGACAGAATATCACTTGTGCCTGAACCTCACTATTTTTCTTAGTTGAGATCTGTCTCCATTCTCATGGAAACCAACCACTGATTGACAGTAATGCTGTGAACTTCCACTTATTAGCTAATGATGACTTTTCATGAAAATAGGAGCTGAGTGTAGCATTATGGAATATTCATGGAACAAAATTCCAGAGAGAGAGGTCTCAGGGTCAGGAGGAGGGAGGGAATGAGAGACAGATGCCAGATTGCCTGTAGAGAGTCCAAGCATGTGTTTTTGTTTGCAGCAATGATGCACATGCCTTTTGTGGGTGCAATTATTGCTTCTGCCTTTGAAAGTTTTACCATAAATCTGTTTCTCAATCTCCCTTCGTTTTTGACCCAAATTAACCTCTTCTGCATACAGTTCTTTTACTTAACCTCAGTTTCTCTTGGGAATATCTGCGCCCCACTATGCTGTAGGTGTTCTCTCCTGAATTTTAGAGGTCACTCTCAAATATGTTTCTGATCAGATTTAATTTGTTAGTATTTCTGTCTTTTCATGATCTTCATGCATTGGATTTTATACTTCACTGAGTCATTGCAATGAACAACACCACATGAGTAAAAAAAAAAATTGCCCTTTATTTTTGGTCTCTGCCTACCATCCAGCTTCAGGAAAAGGCATGCGATCTGTAAGTAGATGAAAACTGAGACCTAAAGTATTTGAATATCCATTTAACATATCATGACACTTTCCTTTTAATCTATCAAATGCCTAAAAATCTGAGATCTCTTCTAGCAATAGCTTGTCTTATTTGAGTGACACTTCAGGTCTAATGAAGCTGACTGCAGGTGACTCACAGCTAACTATGCAACAGATGTGGGGTGAAAGCTTTTAGCAGCCATGCACCTCCAAGTGGGAATTCCCAGCCTGTAGTATCTGTGACATTGATACTGCGCTATTTTCCCCTGTCAGACTCAGCCTTTATTGTGGACCTGACAGGTTCAAAGTCACATAAGCTACATCTTGTCGTAGAGTGTTTCAGAGAAGAGGCATTTAATAGTGTATTAGCATTTGTTAGTTTTATTTAGGAAATGGACAAAAAAATGCATCTCAGTGTTCTTGTACTCTTGAGGAGCTTTGAACCTTCTGTGAATTTTCTAACCTGGAATGCCAGCAAGTGTGCTTGAGCTTACTATGTGAAGAGATTGCAGTTAAATTCAGCTGCCAGTCATGCGATATCTGACTGAATAGAATATGCACTGGTTTTAAATGTTGTCTAAGTAGTCATGAATAGCTAAGTATCAGAATACAGATTCATATCATACTAGGTACGCAGTCAGGAACCTTCTGTCCCCTTGTCTTCTGGAAAGAGAAGCTCTTTGATAGCTTAGGAGATTGTTTTGGGGAGATATAGCATGTTGCCTGCGAGATTCCCCAAATGCTTGAGGTGCTTCGCCTGTGGTACATCCGGGACTGATGCTGGGAAAGTAAGAGCCGTGGAATAGCTCACTAATATGAGCCTTGTAATGCTGGGCAAGTCAAGGAGGGTCAGATGGGTTAGCAGAGTTTCGTGGTTTCTGGTGTGCTGCCCACAGTGGTTTGAAGTAACTGCAGTTTTCATCAGTTCTGTCACAGCTGAGTGGTAGACTTCATCCCACGTGGGATACAACCACCTAAACAGGGTCAGTCACTTGGGATAGCTGTTAAATATGGATTCCCACTGTCCTAAAGGGACTGTGAGCTTAGTGGGTTCCAGCCTAGAGCTCCCTGCAACCATATTTATCAAGAAACCTATTCTTTTGAGCCAGAGGTGTATATCTGGGCCCTCAAAATAGAAGTAATTTAAATGCATATATATGTATTTTTATTTTATTTTATATAGGGCAGAGTTGCCTGAAGCCTGTTTATTAGTTAATAACCCCCTCCAGGTTACCATCTCTAATCTTGTAATGAAATTGAGTTAATAAATCCAAGATATTATTAAATAAAGTAAGTATTTAATATTGCTTGTCCTCTTTGAATCCAAGTTGCAATACAACAGAATTTCATTTTATAAATAACACCTTTCGTGCTAGCACCACAGGGCATGATTCAAAAGAATCTAAATAGAACATGAATGCTGTAATCAAATGCAGACCCCAGGAAGGCAGATTAAAAAGGCATGTTGCTGGTTAGCACAGCAGACAGGGTAAGTATAGCAGGTCACAGCAGAAAAGCTAGTTACAAAAACAAGAGCACAATCAAATGAAAATTGTTTGCTTGCCCACTCCAAATCATGACTGACCGCTTCTGTGTCTGTGACCTATTTTTTTTAAATGAAGGAAGATTTTGAGCGGTTTTTACATTTTAATTGCTTTGTACTAAACAAGAAAACAACGAAAATCTCAACTCTGTGTTTGCATCTGGAGGACACCAGGAGAATCTGTATTTATAGGTGGAGACACTACATCTGGGGAAGACTTTTCCACTAGGTTTAATTCATCTCTTTTTGTTTATCTCATCTGTTTGCACCCACTGCCAAAGGCTGTGCATCTCCTCCCATAGAGAGGAATATATAGCAGAGGGAAAGGCTGCAGGGAACTGCAATGAAGCTTGCCTTGCAGAGAAGGGGAATACTTGCATCCTGCAAGTGTTCAGTGGTGAGGCAGAACTGGCAGGAGCAAAGGAAACTAGTCTCTGAATCCTGTGAAGCCTGGGATCCAGAGGCAGCCCTGTCATGGTATGACTCCCGTTTTAGTGCTGCCTGGCTGCTGGCACGTGCCTGGCTCCCCTGTCCACACCGTCTCGCAGTCTTTCCTCCTTGAGGGTGTCACAAAGGTGGAGCAGAGGTTAATGGAGCAAAAAGCAGAATTAACCTCCATGTGCTTATCTGCAGCTGCTCCCAAGGTCTGGTCACAGCATGGCCTGTCTCTAAGCGCAGAGGTTTAGTTGCGTGGACAGATGCATAGAGGGGAGGAGAGAAAAGTCAGGGTCTCCAAGAACTCTCTTGCATCTGCTGGGGTTCTTCTCTCTGTCTTTGCTGAGATGGGGAAAGCGTCAGCCTTTTTGAATCTTGTCCTCTCTAGACTGGTATACGGCAGGCAGAGAAACCCTTAGGTCGTACTGTTGTTTTTAAAATGCTTCTGTTTAGCTCTGTATTTTGTGTGTGTGCACATATACAGAATTGAAAGCATTGAGTCTTCTAGTTCAAGGGCTAACAGCCAAGTCAGAGGGCAGAAATAAAACTCTGATGATTTTATTTATATGTATGTGTGTATGTACAGACGTACACATTTATATTTGTGTATGTAACACAGTTATGAATATTAAAAAATATTTTATGGAACAAGCTTGTGTTATAATAAGGTACCACCTCCGAGACTCCCAGTTATTTGCATACAGGTCTCAAGAAGAAGGAACATTAGTACAGTTGCCTCACCAAGCTACTTAAAGAATGAAAATATTTCTGTAAGCAGTCTGTTAATTTACTTAAGCAGGTAGGATGAAACTAGCCTGATGCAAATAAGGAATCACAAAAACTACTCTGTGAACAGTATTGTGGGGAAAAAAAAAAAAAAAGAAAAGAAATAAACCTTAAAAAAAAAAAAAAAGAAAAGAAATAAACCTTCCAGAGTGGTCTGCTGTACTTAAGGTAAATGAAATATTTAGTGGTGGCAGTAGCAAAAAATGAAATATGAGATCTTGCATCCCAAGTTATTAGTGACCTGTTAAAAGACAGGCTGAAAAGTGCCTTTACCAAATTAAAACTTTGAAAAAGGGCACAAATGGGAAATGTCAAAATAAAAAATCTGAGGAAAATGATTGTCCTCTTGGCTCTTATTATTTTGCAGTTCTGAGGCTGCGGCCACTGTTAATGCTAGTGAAACAAGAATGGCACAGTTCAGTCTCCTGAAGTCTGTAATGGAAATAGTCCGAGCTGACAGGCAGACACATGAAATTTACTGAGATTTTAATCCGTTTGCTGCATGTGTTTTTTTATCTAGTCTAAATTTCAGAAATTCCAAAGGCTTTTTTTTTTTTTAAATAGAAGATTTCATTTAGTTCTCTGTACCCTGTGTTTACAGTACAGCATCCCTAATGCTTAATGATACTAAATAATAAGAATGCCAGAGTACTTAATTTAATGTCTGCTATTGATCTCTGGACTGTTTAGCAAATGACTTATTAAACATAAGGCCATATACTGCCCCCACTTCCATCTACGTAAATTCCCTAAAGGCAGCTAAGGTATTGGGAACCTGAGGTCAGTTGATCAGCTTGCTAATTGTGTTTCCTGCTTAGAAATGTTAAAGGTTTTCCTCGTCACAGACAGGAATTTCTATTTCAAATTCTGTTCCATTATCATTTGTGCACCACTCTCCTCTCTGAGCACCTGGCTCTCTGGACACCTCTCACTAATAAGGTTTCACTTGCAAGAGCTCACATTTGTCTCAGTTTTCTTAAATATTTCTGGCAATGCTGGTAAACATAAACCTAGCGAGAAAGGTGAATGCTGAGCTGATTTGTAAATAAGCAAAGCCTTTCTTGGTGAGGTCAGATCAGCCAACAGCTTCTCTGTCACCCAGTGTCCTTCCAGGTTAAGGACCTCTTTGGTACCAGCATGTATGAGCTAGATGATCAGATTTACAATTTGCCAATTAATCTGGTAAGATTAATGAGACTCACGTCCTTCACACAGCTCCCCTGGTGATGTTTCAGTGATGTCACTTCTACTGCTCTGTCTTAAGAAATCTCTTGAAAATGCCTCCTTTTATTTTATTAAGATCACCTTGGTATTGTAGATCTCGAAATGCTTTAACAATAGCTTCTCCTAAAGATCTGAGCCTGAAGAAACTGTGATTTACTATAAATTTTGCATTAAAGGCTTTTATTTTCAAACATACTTCAATCTTAAGCTTGTCTCTGCCTTATCCACCTGCACTGTAGACTGATTGTTGCTAGCAAAAGTCTATGATAGCAATATTTCAACAGCAACAATGCACAGATGTAAAACTAATTAGTTTAAAAATATGTTTTCATTTGTGTCCTGTGAATATGGTAGTCCTCAGGAATTCAACAGGTTAGGCAAATTTTTTGAGAATTGGTAAACTGAATTTTGGGGTGGGCACTATGCACTTTTAGCATCACATCGCAATCTTAAAGGTGGAGTCCCCTAGAACTGAAGTGCAGGTTGTGCCAAGCCATTTTCAGTTATCTCATGATCTTTTAGTCTTTTACCCCACTTTTCCTCTGAAGTAGGTCCTCACCTCCTGTACTCTGGTTTCCTAGTCAGGACCCAAGACACAGCACTGCCAAGCACCTCAGTTCTCATCAGCAATCTCTGATCTTTTACGGCTGTACAGTGAGACAGGTTTAATAAGCTTGCTAATAATGACTTGTAGCATACTGGCTTCTCATAGGCTCGGGCCATCTCGCATTCTAGGTCTCCAAATGGGCTTGATAAATTATTTGAATTACTCTTCCCATTGCCATCTGTAGTTCCTCATGAAGAGACTGCTATTTGTTGTACGCCGTGCCAAATCATGCGATAGTTTTTTTGCAAAGTTAGGGACTGTACTGAAATCACCAAACTCATCTCACTTGTGAGCTGCGGTATGATAACGTGTTAGTTTTAAGTAGATTACACTTGTAGTCTCGTGAGGTGAGAATGAAGGCCTTGGAACTCTGGCCCGTAAATCTCAAAAATTATGGGTAGATATGAGATAAGAGAATTTCATCTACCTCAAGTTTTTAAATAGCTCTATAAAAATATGCTTATAAATATGAATCATAAAATGTGAATATTAGGCATAAATAAATATACACATATATACATACAGATCTACACAAACATGCATATACTGTGACCTTCTCTTCCTTCCCCTTGCCTTGAACTTCCTCCTTGAATGTGTCCTCATGGCGGAGCAATGATCATCAGACCTAAAGAAATTCAGCACTGTGTGAAACCTTGGAATACTGACATCTGTTGAATTTGGACAGTTTTGTTTGTCTACTGGGAAATCGCATGAACTTCCCAATATATTTTTTTAAGTTCGCGCTGCCCTCCTCTTCCCCACCCCCTCGCTCAAGGGAGGGTGGCTTCAGGAGACATGGCTGCTTTCTTGCTTTCTGGTGTGGTGTAAAGTTTTCCGTCGAGAGACAATAATGTACATTCCTCTGGCAGGACGGGATGGATTTTTTTGTTTCTCTTGCTGTTGTTTATTTATAAGACATTTCCTCTTGCTTAGTGGAAGTTTGATCGTAAGAGGCTCCAGTGATTTTCCTTCCCACCTCTCCCCTCCCTAATTTCTCTGCCTCGGCACTCGCTCTGGAACAGAGCGAACTCAAAAAGCCCATCGGCGCAGGGCGCGCTTCGCAGCCAAGCCCTGCCACTCTCCAGAGACTGTGAGGTGATTCTCCTTCGTCACTGCTTGGACCAGGAACCACAGCCCTGGTGAGTGGTGAGCTCCCAGAATTTGATGTGTCAAGGCTTCTATTCTCGGGGCCGCCGCGGCGAAGCAGGAAATAAAGGTTTTTTTGTTGTGTTTTGCCTTTTTTTTTTTTTTTTTTTTTTTTTTTTTTAGTATATAAAAGCAAAGATCAGCAACAAGCACAGGAGGAATATGAAGCTTGGAGCGCGGAGGCTGCCGAGCGGAGTGCGGGGAGCCCGGCGTCGCCCGGGCAGGGGGGCTGTGCCCACCCCGGCATCCCCACCGCCACCAGCGGGGGTCAGGCTGGGCAGCGCGGCCGGGCTGCGGCGGGGAGGGCGGGCAGGAGGGGCTGGGAGAGCCGGAGAAGGGCGGGGGGGGATGTTAATCCTTCGCTTGGAGTTTCTGTCTGGCAAGTTTTCATGCCTCTGTGTTCTGAGCATTTACATTATGCTCTGAATACCTGATTGCCCAGCCAAGCAGAAAAGAAACTCTACAGTGGATGCATAGTAAAAGAAAATGCTTCTGTGGAAGCCACCTCTGGGAATAGGAAGAACTAGTTGGTTTATAGGCTGCTGGTCCATTTGAGGGAGAGGGAAGGGTTGGATTTTTTTTTTTTTTTTAACTCTCTCGATTGCCTTATGTTCTCTGTCTGCTGTATGGGGAACTGGAAATCAGAAAAAAAAAATGTACTTTGAAGAACTTTATATACAAAATCTTGGATGCTAAAGAATTGAGTGTCTCAGCCAACATCAAGGTACTTACACAGAGTTATTTTCAGCTGTTGGATAGGGAAGATGAGACTTAGAAATCTGCAGTGATTTGCTCACGGCCACATGGGAGAGCCAGCAAAAGAAAAAGGGGTAGGATGAACATCTCTAGTTCCAGGCCCAGACTGTATCCTTTTGTCCTCTCTTGCCCCACTGAATGTATCACTTCTGTTAATATATTTCTGCTGTAGCGATAAAGGTGGCCAGGGCAATGTGTGGGCTGTTCCATTCATCCTTCATCATCTTCCATATTATATGACTTGAAGCAATGAATCATTTCTTGAATAACATTTTCTACTCTTAACAAAGTAGGCATATAAGAAACACAGGGCAGCAGTCAAAATATTTGTATTTTGAGTTATTATCCTGTTCTTTGAAACATGTCCCTGGCAAAAGACCAAGATCTTTAATGGCACCAATATATCTCACATGGGATATTAACTAGGAAGCATTCTTCTCGCCTTTGTCTTGCTTTTGAGTAGGATTCATTCAGCACATGTATCAACAAGCATGTCTCTCTGACACCCAGGGAGATAGCCCCTCTTCAAATGCTGCTGGTCACCTGTGACATACAGAAAAGTCCAGTCACCTTTTCCCTGGTTTCATGCCCAGTATAAGTCCCAAGGACGGTACGTAAAGGCTGGCGCTGAGCAGTCTTTCATTGAAGTTTTCGGAGGCTTTGACATTGATTTCAGAACTGAGCTCAGTATCAAATCACGTCCAACCCATATTAAAGTACTTGCTATTTCTTATAACCAATAAGTAAAGTCATGTAAGATTTGGTGGTTTTACTGCTTTGCAATTTTTGCAAATATTTTTGTTGGTTTCAATCCATGTTGGCTTGTCAGTCCCTCCCCCTGCTTCAGTTTCAGCATGCAGTTTGACTGCCTGGAAGCCTGAAAACTTCAAGTGAAAGATAGACAAAACCTCTGAGTTTCATCTGGTTTTGTATTAGAACCATAAAGAACTGTGAACTTCTCTTTTTTCATATACAAACCCCTAAGTTGACCACAAACGTTTTTCAGCACTGAGCAGCAAGGGTTAGCTGTTTCTCTTCATTCCCTGGTGCTGCAGACCTCTCTCTGAACTTCAACTAAATCACCAGCTCTCAACAAAACCTGCAATTAAGTTGGCTGATCCCTTCAGTAAAGAGTCTTACATACACATAGAAATAACCTTTACATACATCAAAGCCTCAATCCAAATGGTCCCAGCTTTTGACTAAATTGATGTTAAGATCCCGACTTAGCTGTTGCATCACCTTTCTACAGTGTACTCAAAGCAGCTGACAGATCAGAACATCCCAAACTTTCAGGCAGTTCACATCACAGATAGAAACATAATGGATTTTTTTCTTTTCTCTAAATGGGCTATACTGAACGCCCACACACACTTTTGGGTCTGATCTTTGAAGCTTATCTCTGATTTACTTTCTCCCTCCAGGCAGTGTAAGTCTGAAAGACATAAGTACTTCTGAAATGGAAAGTTCTCAAAGCACAGTGCTAAATGTCTGAAACTTCAGACTTCTGCCTGTATAACACTTGTTCTCTGGATATACTGAAGTCAAGGACTGTCACTCTGGCATCTTTCACCAAGAAGGCAAAACAATGTTTAATCTCTTTTTTAAGAGTCTCTGTGTTGCTCTAAACCTCTTGACGTTTAAATTATTTAATTAATTTATTTATTCTGTAATTCTCTCTGGTAGCAAAGGAACTCGTCTTTGCTGGTATTTATGTACAGCAATGTGGAAAAAATAGGCAGTTTTGCTTATTATGGTATAAGCTGCTTATTGACTGTAAGCCAAGGTTCTAATGGTTTGTCTATGGTCTAAAATCATTAGGGTGAAAATCTGCAATTTCAAATCATATTCTAACATGCCATTTAAACACTTTGGGATGGTAAGATGATAAATTGTCTCATTAGTACTAGCTTCTTTGTCTACTGTGTAATAGTTTATCATAGTTGCTTTAAAAAATTAAAATTAATACATATGGTCATTCCGTTATACATGCATTGTCTGCTTTTAGCAGTAGCCATTTTAGTTACAGCATCCCTTCCAAGTAGTAATCTCAAGTGCTTTACATGCAGTGCCAAATTAAAACCTCTCTTTTACCCATAGATAAAGTGGGAAGGTTGTCATCCTTTCTCTGACACCACCAAAGAGAAAATGGTATTCTTTCGCTCATGTTCAAACCACTAGTTTGAACATTTGAACTTTTGGGGAAGAGAATATATATTTATGGAGTAGAATGAAAACCACTGTTTTCTGCACAATTGTTTGATGTGATATGCTGCTTGTTCTATGACTGTTAACTGCATCAGACAAGAACAAAGCACAGAAAAAGATGTAATGATAAAGGTACACAGATTCATAGGTACTGGATGCTACAGAAGTACAAGAACTTAAGCAATATCCAGAGACAATTTTTGCAGTAAAAGTACATAAAAGCAAAAAGGAATAAAAATGCCTTGTTTTGAGTACATTGCCTGTTTTAAGGTATTTTCAATTTGTTTTCTTATTTTATAGTGTAAGCCTATCTTTTCTAAAAGTTGAACAACAGCTTCTTTTTCCTGGGTCACAACACTGAAGCAGCACTAATTTTCCTTCCTGTAATTCAGAAAAGAAAGTGAAACTTGATTTTGAATTAAGTCATATGACGGGGAAAGTTAGGAAAGTAAAAGGGATTTGCAAGTTATTGAGATAAAGCAGCCACTAACTACAGATCTCTAATTATCAACTGCAGTCATGTCCTCAGCTAAAGGATAAAGAAATAGGAAGGTTCATGAACGGTAAGATGAAGGGTTTTTCTTCCTGTCCTGGGCTGAGAATGGGGGTTGTAGAAGTAACATAATGACAGTGGAAAGAAATGGAATAGACTTTAGGAGACCTGAATCTGTATCCCAGGTCTATCACTGTGATCTTTACCTCTGTTTCTCACCCAACTGAAAAGTGGAATTTTTTTTTTCCTACCCTCACAGGGCTACTAATGAGGTTTAGCCAGGCTCAGGCATGCTTAGAAGAGAAAAAAAAAAAAAAAAAAAAAAAGAAGCAAGCCTGTAAATACAGCATGTAGATCCCCCCATTGCTGCCTTGTTTGTTTTTTTTGTCTTTGCAAGCTTCGAGTTCCTGGAACGGGGGCAAGTTCCAGAGCTAGCATGGGTCTGTGCTGCTGGCAAAACAAAGCAGGTGCAAATTACGGTGGAAATGAAATAGTGGTGCTTTGAGGCAGTGGAGTGCCCAGTTCACCTCAGGGTATATGTCTGCGTTCACAAAACATGACTATCACACATACCCTGATTCATTAGATGTGTTATCTGGCAAACAAGAAGCCTAATCATATTTTAGCAGGAACATTCTTATGATAAACTCTGCTTTAGTGAAACTCTGCGTATAGTGCAATTTCTCCCGGCCGGGTATATTACACGGTGAAGAAAAGCTACCCCGCTGCGTATCAGAAGGCTGTAATTTCATTTAGGGGTTCTATTGACATCATAAACTGCAAGAGCAGAGCTCAAGTGGCTATTTAAGTCATAGGAACTTCAGACTGAAATTACTGCCTGGCAGTAACTGGCTCTCCCCCCACGGGCCCCCATGTACGTACTTCATGTTTTCATCCCTCTGCCTATAAATAATAAATCTCTTCAGTGGCTTCGGAAGAGAGCAGTTCCAAAATACTGGCGTTATCTGCCACCCTCGCAGGCAGTGGCGCCTTCCCAACAGGCAGGGGAAGGAGAGGGAGCCCCAAGCCGAGGTGGGAGCACGCCCGGAGATAGCCGGTGCTCCAGGGCTGCTGCTCCCGCTCCAGCTCCGGAGGCGTCCGCCGCCTGTGAGCAGCGAAAGGTGAATACACCCGTGCCTGCTAGTAAGGCTGTTTGTTGCCATCATAGCTGACATACCTGACCTTTCCCACTCGTAAGCTGTAGATATCCACCCTGGCGCGTGTGAAGATAAATGCTCTGTGCCACCTGCGATCCACAAGGCTACAGCACATCTCCTATTTATACCGCGCCTCGCTGGAATCGCTGCCCGCTGCCCTAGGGCTGCCCCGCTGCTGGGAGAGCAGGAAAGGGGATGGGTGAGGGGAGAGGGCTTGGCACTGCCCCAGGTCTGTGCCTGCGAGAGCAGAGCTGAACTTCCCCGCGGTGGAACCTGCCGTGCCTGAGGAAAAAAAAAAAAATTCCCCTTTTTTTATTTTAGCATTTAAATAATGCACAGGGCAGCGGTCGTGTTGCCAGAAGTTTGTGTATTTCATCCATATGGACTTGTTTCAAGAAAAGAGTGAAGTCAGGGAGCATTTGCTTTTTATCAGGAAAGCGAGGTTAACCATTCATTAGATCTTGTCAAGAAACCTCAAATTTAAGCCAATCACAGGAAGAAACTCTCGGTAGGACAGTGAACAAGCATGATTAGTTTTCTGTGCCACAGATACTCAGCGTGGGCATTTTAGTTTGGCTGTCTTAAAACCAGTGCATCTGAAGTTCATGTAATGTTAATCTTTGTTTTTTCCCAGATAGTGGGAAAGAACTATTTTCTGTACTCAGTGTTTTCAAGACCTTGGGGTACAAGATAGGTGTTAAATTACCAGTGGGAACAGAATTAATATTTATGTATTTTCTCTGAACTGATTTGTCCCTTATTATATTTTATTTAACAGAGTGATAGTTAACAATGTTAAATGATATAAAGAACTCATTTATATTATTAGTATTTCCATTCTTTATAAAGGAAACTTTATTTTGCTTTTGGACCTAGCTTTTTCCTGGAAAATCAATGAAAGCATCGCCTCTGCTTCTTAAATGCCACCATCTTGTGATTCCTGAGACCGTGGTACAGCTTAAGTGAAACAGCAGCTTTGAAATTAAATAAACAAGGTTTATATAGTTATTAGACATGGCAGTGTGCAGAGGCAAGACTTTTCTGGTCTGTAGGTAAGCTGTTCACGCTTGCATTTCATCTGACTTTGCCCAATGAACTACACTAGTGAGTCTGGATAGGCACTTATCCTAGAGAGTGTGCTTTCAGTGTTTTCCATAGGTCTGGGAGAGCAGCTTACACACACGCACACAGCATAAATGGGAGAAGTGAATTTTGAGCTCCATGTTGCTCACTCTGGGGCTGGGGATGCAGGTATCAGTAGCATCTGCGCTCTTTCTGCTGCTGTCCTAACAGGCTCCAGCCAGGTGTTTTTGTGCCAGTCCTTACCCAATTCCCTCTGCTTTAGGGTCTTCTGAACCTTGTTATGACTGAAGTTACTATGCTGCCTGTGTGCATGCTGCAAGTGAGAAAAAAAAGACAATGAAGTGCACAAACTGTGGATAACAGCAGATCCCACAACACAGTGAAATCAAAATAGGATGTTGTATGCCAAGACGCAAAGTTCTCATGGACCTTAATCTCTCTATGGAATAACTGGAAGTGGTTACAGTTTCCTTCATTTAGTATAACTGAACGTATTGAGGGCTGAGTATCTTCAGTGAGATATTGACTGCCTGATGGCATGCATCCTAATTTCAGGATGTGATGTCCTGGCATGAAGATAGAGTAGCCGTTTGTCCTACAGAGTCTTGAGTGCCTGAAATCGAAAGCTATGTTACTGTATTGGTGTCTGTCCAACAAAGATGTGTGTTCTACTTGTACCATGTGGAAAAATGAATAAAATATCTAAAGTTAAAAAACAATTCATAAACACCATATGCACATACATACTGCATGCACAACTTCTCTTTGAAAATATTACAATGGGACACCCTTCCAGATTCTGGTTGTAAAAGACTGTAATGATTTCTTCTACAGGTTTTTAGTCAAAAAATACTGCAACAGAGTCTGTTTTCTTTCAAATCAGCAAAAGTACAGCAGAATAGAAACTGTTCTTTAAAATGAAATATCGATCT
>NW_016690406.1:292330-326577 GCF_001604755.1 Lepidothrix coronata
ATACAGTTCTTCTAAAGCTGCCGACCTCTTAACTCGTAGGTGCCAAAAACTAATTCACACTTGGGGATACTGAGGCAGAAATTGGTGAGGTGACTAATCTAACACCATGCCCTCATGGAGTCTATCTGACTCTGAGTCCCCTGCCATAGCTGCTTTGATTAACTTGCCAGAAGAGCTGGTGTAGCCTGTGTGTGGATGTGGGAGCATAGAACTCTGCAGGTCCCTGAGTCATGTTGTGGGTTGAAACTTGCTGCTTGGGAACCAAAGCCTCTCAGAAGGGGGCTGTTCCCGGCTATGGAGCACCAAACTCCTTGTGTATCCTCTAGGGAAACCACCATCGTTTCTACTGAATGTCTGACTCAACAGAAAAAAAACACAAAGTGCTCTTCTAGTCCCGTCTCCTGTTTGCTACAGCAGTACCATAATTTGTTTTGCCGGAATAGTGCTGTGATGTCTTTGTAAAACTGGAGAGAAGCTGTGGCACCGGGTTAGAAATTAAATAGATGACATTACTGCAGCAGGGAAAGAGCAAAAAATATCTGACATGCTCTTTCTTCCCAAACCTGAGATCTGCCCACTTGGGTTTAAGATTAGATAGGATCACTGAGGAAAATTGTGGGTGACAAATTTTACTTTTTAATTACTTAAAATGACCTGTGATGTATTGGGCTCAGCAGTGTCACTCTGTAGCATCGTGAGACTTTCTGTGTCCACTAGAAGGAGGGGTGCTGATGATACCTCTGCTTTCAATGTGTGGTACCCTCCCATGTAGCTACAGCTGTTTTTACTTTAGAAATATTAGTAGTCTGTCTAATATTGTATCAATGGGACTTGCTGCTCCATAAAACTGACTGCTCTGTAGAGCAAAGACACAAGTACAAGGGCAAGCTGAGTCATTGCCTGTATTTGGATGTGTTTTCACATACTTCTGTGGGGAAAAGATGTATACTTGACAGGAGGAAGGCTAATTCTTCTCTGTCAGTCAGTGGAAGGGAGAAGGTTTAGTGAGAAGAGATCAGATGGGCTTGAATGAATTTTGTAATTCTGAACGTATCTAGGAAATAGAACTGAATGATGTATAGAGAACTTCTCTGTCAGTGTGGAAAATTAGAGATTTGAACAAGATGAGTTTAATACTGAAATGAAATGAGAAGAAGTTTATGATTAATAGGACCTGGCAGAGACAGCATACTTATATATAATTTTGAAGGCTTAGGAAATGATCCTTGGGTAGATGTGGGTCTGAGGGCTTAATTAGAGAGGGGTGGAGTGGCCCCACAAGGAACCCCAGTTGGCTTGTCTCTTTTCAGTGAAAGACCCAAAAGTTTAACACAGCAGGCATAAAATGGAAGAGAAATATCTTCAGTTTCAGAAATTCAGAGCATCTTTAAAAATATTTTACAAGATTGAAAAGATAAATTAGGAATGAAGTATATATTGAGCTGAAAGAGGATTTTGGTTTATCTCATTTTTATTACTTCTTCTACCACCAGTTGTTTCAGGGCAAGACGTTTTCGATGTGGATAGTTTCCTTCCAACTGAGCAATACTGAATGCTGCACATGGAGACTAGGTTTTCTTTCCCCTTTGACAATCAACCTGTCCTGAAACAGCACTTTGTTAGATGCATTCATAAATGGCAAGATATGCAGATAGAGGAAATTTGCCTTGTCTTACATGGCTACAGATGCAGCTCATAATCATTAAAATTACTCATTGGCCTGTGAGGAAAACGTAAAGAAAATTATTTTGTGGAAACTAACAGAAAAGGGTAAGATTCACAGCTCAGTCGTTATCTTTGTTCTAGGCAAACAATTAGCTGTTTTATTATATTCTAAGGAACTTTAGAAATTTGGGTTGTATTCTCCCCCCAGGACATGGTGAGGTTCTATATATTTTACCTTGTGCTCTCCTATTTTGAAATTTTCCTTCAGAGTGAGAATTATTTCTCCTGTGAACACCTTTATATTTTTTCCCTGTGTAAGAGAAAAGCCATGTTCTCATACTGATGTTCTCTGACTTACAATTATCCATGTAAAGTCAGCAAACATGGAATAATTACTTCTAATGCAGACTTTGCAATAAGCAAGTTTTATTAGAAATGGGGAAAGTGCACCTCTGGTCTTTGCCTGCCCCTCTCCAGAGTCCCATCCTAGTGCACTTTCCTTTAGGTGGCACTCCCACATTAACTTGTGTATGACCTGAACAGCTGTTTGTGATCTGTCATCTGTCTCTTGAAATATGATGGAGAGACTTAGAAATTATGTTAATTGTGGTGTCCACATCCTCTCTTCATTAAAAGTTGAAAATTACGTTCAAATATTTCATAATCAAAAAATTAATCCCAGTCTACCTGTTCCAAATCATATATTACGCCCTCTGGGAATGAATCCCAAATCCCTGTTACAATTTGGATGCTCTCTCCTCTGGGTATTGATTGCAAGTTCTGGTTATTGTTCACATACTTTGTCATAGGGGGAATTAATCTCAAGTTCCTGTCTACTGTTCTGGGACTGAAAGCTATCTATAATTAAGATTTTTCTATTAAATGGATATTGACAATGAGCTTTTTCATCTACATTTTTGGGGTTATCTTCTGGGAGGGAAACTCTGTCTAAGCTCATGGGGAGATTCTGACCACCAATTTTAATGCCACAGTGAGTACAGACATTTTGCAGGAGCTGGTGGCATAGCCGGACTGTTCTCTAGCGTTGATGTTGGGTAAGAAGATGCAGACGTTTTCACAAGGACTCAGCAAAGTGAAGCAAATAAAGGGATGAATAAAACCAGAAGAGTTGTATCAGAAATGTAGAGGAAGATGCGAGCAATTGTGAAGTGCTCTACGATTGCAAACCAGTTGCCTTATGAAATCGTAACAATCTTAGATATGTAAAAGGGAAGAATAGTTTGACCTCTTTTTCAGCAGTGGGTAGAGTAAGAATGAAAATACTGTGGTGAAAGGTAGCAGTATAGAAGTACCAGAGAGACCATGTATTTTGGATGTGTGAATCTGTGTTCTATCTGATTATTTCAGCAACTTGGACTACAAAACTGAGTGCTCTTACTTCCACATAGATACAGTTATTTTCCATATAATGATGCAAAGCACAGGGCAAAAAAAAAAAAAAAAGTCTTCAATTCCATAGCTGTGTCTGTCCCTGTTTCTTCATGGGCGGAAAGTTGGATCAGAACAGCCCTGTTTTTCAGAGAATCTGGAGTCTGGACCAAGGTTTTTGTGTTTCAGACCCACTGCTGCTGCTAATAGACATGGTGTTTCCAGTGGCAACAGTTGGCTCATGCATTCTTTCACACTTTAGAAAAGATCTCTGTTTCCTTTTTTCCCTCTCTTCTTTAGCAGTGGGCAGCCCCGCAACCTTTTGATCATACCGACTTTGTACGTTACATGACTGAACTCAGCTATGCCAAACATCCTTTTAGAAAGTTTGACATTTGTGCCATTTGAAAAAAGGGAGGGAGAGAGAAGGAGAGGGGGGAAAGAATGAATCCTGGCGGCTTCCTCCTGCCCTTTTGATTAAGAGTACAGTAAGTCAGCAGAAGAGGTGGGACTTTTAACAAGGAGGGGGGTGTAAGCTGGTTGTGCTCTGTGATGTATGCACACACATGCACGTGGAGGAAAGGAAAGAAAAAGACAGAAGGTAGACAACATTAATCAGAAATTACTACAAGAAATTAATTAATTGATGGAAACTTTATGGTAACAATCAAAGAGACAAGATGAGACAAAGGAGTTGGCCTTTGATACAATCCTAAACCTAGTGAAAGGGGTTGAACTTAGGAACTTCCAAGGTCCCTTTCAGACCTAATAATTTTAATTCTGTAACAGATTTGCTCCTATTCATTACCTTGCAATTGCTATTTTGTGTGCGCAGGGTATTCAACTTTTTTCTTTTCTATGATAAATTTTGTGCTATCATTAATACTTCCAGTTCTTCTAAATTTTTGCCCACCTCTGTTACCCCAGTCTTGGAGATGGTGCAGAGTTTATGGAGCCAGAATGGCTGTTGTAATGTTGACATGCAAAAGGAGCACAGACAAGGCTTATTAGGTATTCTAGTATTTGCAAAAGAAGACAGGGAGAGAAGGCTGTTGCATAAGTTTGGACAGGTCATAAGACTTTGTTGTGTCTTCTAACTCAGTCCCTTTATTTAGTTAAAATGCCAGATGCTCACTGGAATAAAAAAGTGTCCTAGCCTTGCAGTGAGTTAGAAAATTGCCTGGTTTGCTCCTTTCCCAACATGATCACTTACAAAATTTTGCTAGTTTTTAAAAATTTTGGCTTCCTTTTACTATTTCTCCAGAAAAGGGACAAATCTCTGAAGGGAGTTTTGTTACTGGCTACCGTGTGAGGCAGCCTTGGAGGAGACAGTGTTTGCACTGCCCGGGGATACATACCATGCTCCTGGAAAGAGATGTGTCAGGCAAGCTCTTCAATGAGCTGGCTGTGCCCTAGCACATGCACAAGAGATGAAGTCACCCAAAGGGGCATCATCATGTCTTGTGTTGCAAAGTCTGGGTAATCAGCCCTTGTGAAGAGCAACTTCATAGCTTGGACACTTGGGCTTCTCTGTGAGGTTCAGGGATCATCCCAAATGATGCTTAACTTCGGTCTTTAAACTGAAGCCCATCTCTTCCGAGGTATTTGAAGACTTTTGTAGCAGGGGAATACTGAGGTCTTTTTACATCTTCCTTCAGTATAGCTGATGCTGGCCTTTGCTGAAGATGTGCTACTGGAGTGAATGAAATGCTGGGTTAGTGTTTTGTGATAGCTCCTCAGTTACTATTTTTTAAAAAGAGAGAGAGGGGAAGAAAGGAGAAGGGGTGTGTGAGGAGAAATGATAGGCTAGAATGGGGAGTAATGTTAGACAGGTTCTTTGAAAGTCTAGAATGGGGAGTAATGTTAGACAGGCTCTTTGAAAGTCCTAAAGAAAAAGTACTGAGTGTTTTAAAGGAAGTTTGCAATGATGTGTAAAATAGTTCCCTGTGTGAAAATCTATATTGATTTTCTTTTCTTTGTTTGTATAGAGATTGTTCACAGAATAGAAGGGCTTTGACATTTTGCCTTCTCATATACTTAATTAGTCATTTGTGTCATCCCCTCTTACACACATATGTGCTTTGTCTTCTCTGGCTGTTGGCAAAGGGTGGCTACTTTCTACTTTAGCCAGGTCATTTGTAGAGCTATGGATAATGGTGTTGGAGACCTTGCTGCAACTCTGGTGGTTGTGGGATGTGTGGTGGATATGTGGGGGTAGGAAGGACATGCTTTGGGTGGTGACAAGAGTGGAAAATGAAAAAGGCTGACTGTTGTAGTCCACGATACTATTAATTGCCAGATGTGCCAACCTACAGAAGTGTGTTGGCTTTTGAAAACCAAAGACTTCTACGTCATCAGGAGCAGGACATTGCCATCAGAGTCCTTGCAGTTGTTTCCACATGGCTTCATGCTCAGAAAAGTAGATTTAAAAAAAAAAAAAAAATTTGTTTTGCTTTGGCAAAGGTTGCCACAAATAATCTGACTGATAAAGTGATGTGAAAACAAGCTCCTCTTGAACACTGCACATGCTAGTCCCCATTCTTCCAGTGAGATTTTATGAAGTCTTGTGTGGCCAGAGACAAGAGGGAAGTTAGTGGAACAGTTTTCAGTGTAGAATATTGACTTTTCTGCAGCGATAATCATAGAATCATAAAATGGTTTGGATTTGAAGGGATCTTTAGATAACCTAATTCCGACTCCCCTTCCATGGGCAGAGACACATTCCACTAGACCGGGTTGCTTAAAGCCCCATCTAGCCTGGTCTTGAACATTTTTGGAGATGGAGTATCCACAACTTCTATGGGCAACCTGTGCCAGTGCCTCACCACCCTCATCATAGAGAATTCTTTCTTATATCCAATTCAAATCTACCCTCTCTCAGTTTAAGGCCATTATCCTTTGTCCCATTACTTCATGCTCTTGTAAAAAGTCCTTCATAATCTTTCTTGTCAGGCCCCTTTAAGTACTGTACAGCTGCTGTAAGGTCTCCCCAAAGCCTCCTGTTCTCTGGACTGAACAACCCCAGCGCTCTCAGCCTGTCTTCATAGGAGAGGTGCTTCAGCCCTCCAAGCATCTTCATTGCCCTCCTCTTGGCTCCCTCCAACGAAGTGGAAAACCACAGGGTCTTGCTGTCCCATCAACAGAGTCTTGCTTCTTGGCTTTTCTTACAGCACTCTTCGCTCATTGAGGTGCTCTCAGCTTCTCTGGATTTTTCTGCGACAGGCCTTGCTGTTGTGGTGGTGCTCATTTCCCTTTCTCTGTGAAGCAGCTGTACTTTTGAGGGGGAAGGAAGCATCCAGCAAGGAGCTGGGTGTGATGGTGGTCACCCCACCTGCTGTCATTGCATTCAAGAGAAATCCTGCAGGACAGCCTGGGGGCAGTGGAGGCAGTAGAGTATTGCAGGAATCAGTGCCTATGCCTTTGGGAACAAGGGAGAAAATGGCTCATTGGAGCCCCAGTTCCAAGTGGCTGTGTGCAGAGGGACTCACTGAAGCTATCTTTTTTTACGTGGTTGGGTATAAATGACCCATTTTTACTTCTGCATAGAACATCTACATCATCCCTTCACTTCCTTCCTCTTCTAGTGATGTGTTATGCATAGATTTGTCATTTACACTCCAACTGCATTTTGCATTATTACATTTTAATGATATTTGAAGTTCTTGCATACGTATTTGAGTTCACTGATATAAATGAAAAAAGAGAAATAATCAGCATACTTGGTTTATCTGATGGCATAAAAATGTTCTGTCATAACTTTTGCAATTTCTTGGATAAGATCAAGCACAAGATCAAATACTAAGAGAGGGTCCAACTACAGCTGTCTGTCTCAATGGCTCTGAAGTTAGGGTCGTTGAAAGTCAACAGCTGAACTTTGCAGTTTGGCCCCCTTTGTACCTCAGATTAAAAAAAAAAAAAAAACAAAACCATTTACCCAGCTATACCCCTTAAGCTTTGTAACTCTTGGGTTAGGTTAAAATGAAACTGAGACCTGAGTGGCCCTTGACTGTCACTGTTTTTTTTTAAATGAACATCTCTCATATTGTCTTTGTTTGAGGATGCTCTGCATGATCTAGAGGGTCTAACCTCCTCATCCTGCATCTCATGCCGACTTACAATCTGTTATAATCTATTAGGAATCTTGAGGCTTGAGGGCAGAATTTTGTGTAGGGATAAAAGATGCTTTCATGTTGGTGCTATGGGATATTTTCTTTTTTAATTCTTTCTCTCATTCTCCGTTTCATGAAAATTCATTAATCTGTGACATTTAAAGACTCTGTCTGAGAGGTGTCTGGAGCAGCGGCCGGCTGCATACATCAATAGTTTCTCAGAGTCTGGCACTCTGTCAATATTTGGGGGCCTCAGTAACAGCACTTAAATGCACTGCCTGCCAGCCGTCACGCTCTTAGCATGTCTGTAAGAGTCTGAATGAGCGGATATTAGCACGTCGGGTCCTTTCACAACTGGCAACACTTTAGAGACAAACTGCTTGGTAGGTATCTCTCCTCTTCCCTCCCCTCCTGTTTTCTGGCATGTCTTCTTTGTTTGTCTGATGTGATTTATGTATTTACACACAAATATGCATCCTGTGAGGAGGCATCATAAATCCTGAGGCTAGAGGTGGTATTATGGCATAATCTATATAACAATGGAAATGGGCTGAAGCTGGATTTGGACCCAGAACCAGATTAAGCTTGGGTTGACTTCTGGGCCAGTTGAGTCAGGAACAGAGTTTTGTTTGGATTTCACGGTGCCAAAATCTTTTGAGTTCAGTTCCAAATAATGAGAATCTTGGACATAAATTTTGCAGGAAGTGCTACTGTGGCAGTATTTCAACCAGCTCCAAACCAGAAGTGGAAAACAAGCCATTTCAAGACTTGGGTTGTATTCAAATCAAAACTGTTACAGCAGGTTCAGAATCCAGACCTTCTGTTCCTTTTTTAATCCTATCCCACTGCATAAATTGGATGCACAGCTGAATATTACATGGGATTACCCATGAAACCTCCCTTTTCAAAGAAGAGAAAAGTCAGGGAAGCAAAATACAACTTTTTTGTCATTCCTCTGGTGGAATAGGAAGTATAGTAAAAGACATTTGAATTCACAGACCTTTATTGATATCCTCCTTTTCCCCCTTTTGTTTGGATGGCCAGACAGCAATCACTGTCTTTTATAATACAGTCACGTTTATTTTCTCTTTACCCATTGTGCTTCACCTCTTTTTTATTATGTTGCTGGATATGGCTCTGAAACCAAGTTGACTAGAGAAGTGAAAGGCCACAGTGTCTGGAAGTTTGCATTGGCTTTGTAGAGCTGAATTGTGGATGGAAATCAAGCCATGAAACTCTGTCTGAATCTTTCAGTTTCTAAGTCTCCTTAGAATATTAATTTTTTCAACCTATTTCATACCAAAAGGAGATGAAGGGATGGGTGCAGAATAAGCCCCCCCCCCCCATGAACATTTTCCTGTCTGAATTTTGGGAACAAATTCTTAGAAGAGTAAATCTGAACTCAGAAGCTATCTGAAACCAATTCCATATAATTCCTACTTCACAAGTCCAGTAACATCAGCCAGTGCCCCTCAGCTGTGACCTCTAGTACATCCTTCAGTGCTAACTTGAGCTAACAAATTCTTCATCCTTTTACGATAATGTTCAGAAACCTTTTTTTTCAACAAACTTCCACATTTCCCCTGGTAACACCTGCAAAAATTTGGCATGATAACAAAATAGACCAAATTATTCTGTTATAGCTACCTTGCAAGAGTAAGGTGGCAACAAAAGTAGCTAACTACCCCTTCTCAGTCATTTCTTTGCTTGTTTTAGCACTCTCTTATCTGCTGCCTTTATCTTCATGTTCCCCTTACTCCAACTACAGCTGCATCTGATCTCCATTTTCCTGTTTGTGTTGCAGAGCACCTGCAGTTATACAGTATTTTGTCACCTGTTGGGAAAAAAAACGAAAACCCCATGAAAGTTTACAAACGTCTCTGCAGAGGCAGCAAGTAACAAGGGATGCATTTATCCCTGTTTCAGGCCAAACAGCAATGGGAAAATAAACAGGCTCAAGGCTTCTGTGAATATTGGAAATGCATCTGGCTAGATGGCAGCAATGGCCAATAAGTACAGTCAATCGACAGGGAGGATGATTTATTTTTAATGATAATAATTGCTCCTTTAGCACAGCGCGGGGGATGCAAACACAGAGGGGAATGGCCACCTGCAAATGCTGCCCTTGGACAGAATGTGGTCACCTTGGCATCGGCTGGCACAGTCTGTACATCTGTCACAGTCCCCTCACAGGACATGGGGGCTGAGGCACAGCCACGTGGGCTGCGAAATACTGGTGGGGTCTCCCAGAGCTGAGCAGCAGCCCCAGGGATGGAGAAAAGTAGCATGAGGTTAAAGCTCTGGGGGACTCTGGGATACCTGGAGCACCCAGCATCATCCCTGTACAGTAGGAATAACCACCCTGTATTCTCCACAGTTCCTTCTTTCTCAGTCTGTACTTTGCACTGCCTTTTACGGTCTCAGCCAAGTAACACAGGAGCTTACAGTAACCCACGCACCTTTTGTACCCGGGGAGTACATCTCAAGACATAATGGGGCACATTTGCAACTCTGTCCCCAGTGTTTTAAAAACGTGACTGTCAGTGACAGCCATGTGTGCTCTGAGAAACCTCCCCACCCCCAGCCCTAAGCGCTGCATATGAAAGTTGAAGAGTTGGTAGTATTGCAGTCGTTTTTGTTTCTGTGTTGTTTACCTTCTAATGAGCTCTAAAGTTGTCTTTCAACTAGGTAAGTTGGCCTTGTGAGATGCTAGGGGTCTTCAAAGCAGAGGCAGGCAGAGCTCTTCCCTGCAATCCCATAGGCTGTCTCCACCTCTCTGCAGACACTGAACTGGCATTTTCCGTTCCTACTGGTGACAATTGTGTAACTAAAAGCCCAGCACAGAGAATTTGGAGGTTGCCTGTGAGGCTTTCCACTAATCAGCTCTTTCAATCCAGCTAGCTTTCCTTCCCTGGAGGAAGGAGAGGATTTGTCCCCAAATCATGGGGGTACAAAAGTGCTGAGGGGATCTCGGGTTTCAGGTTTCATTCAGTACATGTCCCTGTTGGTTCCTGCTAGCTGTAAACGAGATGCTTTCTTTGAGGGCTGAAATTGATGAAGGAAGAAAAATCCAGACTTGCTGTCCGTTCATATTTTACGTTTATTAAGAAGTAATTAATTAAAAAGAAAGATGATGTTCCCATGATGGGCTGCTAAAAATATGCAAGTGAAACTATTGGCATTAAAAAGAGATTTGACTGCAGTTGAGGAGTTATTTATATTATAGTAAATCATATAGGCCCCAGTTGAGATGAGCAATCTATTGTTTTAGGCAATGTACAGACATGCTGTAAGAGGTGCATCTCACCCCAGAGAGCTCAGAGACTGCAGAGACAAAGTGTGGACAGAGAGACAACCATAAAGAAATGAAATAATAACTTACCTTGGACACAAAGACAGGGGCTGAACCAAGAAGAGAATACAGATCCCCTGCCTCCCTGCTCTTCTTTCAGTAAGTCAGGATCCAGTCAACTCACAGTTCAGCCCTTAGATTTAAATCTGGGTAAAATTGTTAAGTTAAATATTTTATTTGCTGAAAGCTGCTTGCCTCAGATATGGGTTAGCCAGAATTATATAAAAAAATATAATTTAACTGAGAAAAAAATTAAAAGTTTTGGAAAGCCAAAAGGTTTTGTTGTGATATTTCTAAGAAAGGTTTCTGGCTTTGTTTTGAAACTAAGTCAATTTTAATGGAAATGTATCAAACACAAACAAGAAAACTAGTCCATTTTGTTAAACACATAGGTGATTTTTGTTTGGGGCTTTTTTTCTTTTCCATGTTCTCAGTTTGGTCAGCTAGCCAAATAAATCAGTTATTTGCACGACTGTAATTCTAATTAAAATGTTGGGCCCTGGGGACTTGGGCTATATATTTCAATACAGTACATATTTATAATAACGAGTACCCTGCCTGGAACTCCATATATAATAATAGCAAGCAGTCCAGTGCACTGGGGAGATGAGGGCACTGGGGAAGACCCACTGCCTTTTAGCTTTTCAGATTTTTATTATAAGTTGATAGTTGTATTTTGGAGGGTATTGCTTACAAGATAAAATTTACATTTATTTAAGCAACTCACAAAGGAGGTTCACTGCAAAGCTGTCATTAGAGGGAAATAATGCAAAAGAAGGAATAAAAGATACATTCTCAGCAGATTCAGACATGTGGACACTTTGAAAGATCCTTGTCACCACAGGAAAAGTGCTGTCTTCTCACTCTACCGTGACCTCCCAAAATCCTAAAAACCAAGCAGTTAAGTACAAGGGTTGTTCATAAAGTGCTGTGACTGTTCTGCTATATTTTTGTCTGTTTCTAGTGTTTCTACCTTGCAAAGAGTTTAGTCATTTCTTTATGATCATTCCTGTCTAGAAGCAGTTTCCTCTTCTTCCAGTTCAAAACCACAGAGCCCATTTTCCCCAAGGTGGGAACTCTGGTATCAGGTTGTCCTGATGTGCTTTTTGCTTGTTTATGTATTGCCTCTCTAACGTAGGTAGCTGGTAGGAACTGAAGGAGTCACTCTTAAGTTTGGCTGTATGTTACTATTCTTCTTCTTGTTATAGCTGATATGATTAAATGCTTTCTCCATTTACATATATCCATGAGCGATAAACCCATGATGTTAGTCAACCTTATAACCATGTTAGAGATGCACAGATAGGACAGGCTGAGATGTTTTCTTCCCAGCACGATCAGTGTGGTATTCATTCTGCTCTGTTGTTGCAGAAGAGCCCCATACCTGAGCTCTGTTACTCAGGGCACTCTGCCACTCTCTCTGCAGTGCCTCAGCCTGTGATTTGGCAATTGTGACTCTTCCTTCAGTTGATGTTCTCTGTAGTGTGCAGAGCCAGTGCTTGTTTTGGCACTGCCCCAGTCCCAGTTGAAGGGCTTTGGTGTACATCTCATATGATCTTTATGTAATGAAACAGACTTCTTCCTATGAACCTCTAGTTGGTTGGTGGAAGATGCCTATAGGATTGCTAGGCCTTGACTACCAAGTCCTTGAAGACTAGGACCAGGCTTTCTAGTGGAGAATTCTTCTGTGTTCACTTCCCTTGACTGAAGCATTGTAACTGTAGAAAAACACCACTGCCATTCTTAATCTGATAGTCTAGCTGCAGAATGAAAACCAAATAGGGAACTATGGATCACATATAAAAAATGAGACTTGACCGAGCCCTCTCTGACTCTCCACAGGTACTCTTTGATGAGGTTGGGTTTGTGCACACTTCCAGAAATTTCTTTTGACATCTGTGAGGGCCTCCTATCACTTTGTCCTTACCTCCAGAAGTCTGGGGCATTGCTGGATCAAGTGAGGGTCTTCTCCAAGCTGTCAGATTTCTTTCTCCATTGCCTCACAGCTGCCCCATTTAATACTATCTGATGGTGAGTAAGGCACTTGAACAGGTTGCCCAGAGAGGTGGTAGATGCCCCATCCCTGGAAACAAGATCAGGTTGGGTGGGGCTCTGAGAAAGCTGATCTTGTTGAAGATGTCCCTGCTCACTGCAGGAAGGTTGGGCTGGGTGACCTTTAAAAGTACCTTCCAACCCTTCTTTGATTCTTATTCTTTGGTAAATACCATGGGATTGAAGATAAGTGAAAATGTGATAGGAAAAAAAAGTAGATAAGATGGGTGGAACTGGAGACTTGACTAGGGGAGCTGAGAGTATACTGTGATATGTAGGAGGATGGGCAAACATTTTTACTGAGTGCATGTAATAGAATCATGCATGTAGGGAGGTGCCTTCATTAGTCTTTATTTGTTCAGGAATTCTGCTGTTAGATTTCAGCAGTCCTAGTACTCAACCCTAATATTCCCATGGGATTTTTTGATGCCTGTGACACTTGCAGCCCCATCAAGAAACAGGGGTACTCCTGCTGTTGCTGCCAGTGCCCTGGGGAAATTTTTACTTCTGGTTGTTGCTGTTTTCTTTGTGCACTTACTGCTACTGTACCAAGCAAAGGTTTGTCTAGACCAGAGCTCAGGGTTAATTATTATCCTCATAATCCATTTCCTTCTGCCAGCAGCAGTGACTTATGTGGCTAAGTCAGAAGGGAATGCTCTCATCATGGGCAGCCTCTTTTCTATGATCTTCATTAAGCTCTGGACCATTAACTCAAGATGCGTGATTATTTTGTTTGTTCGAACAGCAAGACAAGCAGAGTCTCCTCTGAGTGTTTCTTTCAAGCAAACCAGCATGACTGAAAACTGGGAGCTTGCCAGAAAATGTTACGTGAAATAGTAGTGGCAGGTTCATCTTAGTGTGGGCGGAGAGAGAGCGATGTACCCTCTATTTTACTACTTCAAACATGCAGTGTCCATATGTCATAGTTGAGTTGGTTTATGGATGGAGTATGAAGGATACTACTTCATCTACTCCATGCAAGCACTGTGTGAGTGCTGTAGAATATGTAGTCTCATGGATGTGAGTATCAGCTGTTGTTGCAGTCCAAACACACGGCATCAATATTCAGTATGCTATAGACAGTACTGTTTTTCTCCTTTATATTTAGTGTTAGTACACAGAGCCAAATACTAAAAGGGGGGTGGGTGGGTCACATGATTAAATTAATACCATTAATTATTTAGAAACAATCAAAGGAAATACAAGACATCTGGCTTTAAGCCCAAACAACTCATGGCACTGCTGTTGCCTTGTAACCTCATCAGCTCTTAGTCCAGTCATCTCTCTTCTTTCATTATGAACGCAGGAGATGCTCCCCCCTACCTCCCCCCCACACCCCTCTTTCCTGCCTTATTTCTGGCAGCTTGGAACATAGATCACAAGACTGGACTATCTAGTTGTCTGGTTTTGTGTGTATAAACTCTGATTAGTTGTACAATGAAAAGGCATCCCCCCCCCCACGGCACCATGCTGTACAATAGCGTTTGATTAGCAGTGTGTTGCAACCATAGGTCATATTTTCCTCCTCATCTTGATACTGGAAATTAGCTGCTGTAGGAGGGACAAACACTGTTGTTACTGCATGCTGAAAATCATTAAACACACAGGTTACAGTAGGTTGTATACAATATACAGTGAGAGAGGATTCCTACGCCAAGGCATGGAGAGTCTACATAGGCAGAAAAGCTGGAGGAGAATTAACATCGCGGAGGATGGATGCACTGTGCCCGTGATTTTCCAAGAGGACTGTGGCAGACCCAGTCCACTGACCTTGGTTGGTATTTGCCTTCCCCTGGCTGAGGCCAGTGGTCCTATCCTTTGTAACCGTGGCCAGGTGTTTTCCACTGAAATGATTTTTCAGTGAAAATCCTTTTTCTTGAAATGAAAATTTTCTTTGGGAATAAACGTTTTACCCAAGAAAAGTCAAAATAAATATTTCCCAAATGCTGGTTCTGGAGGATTCTGTACTCTTTTTTCTTTTTCCCCCTCCTTTTTCTGGGTACTTGATGGAAAGTTTCTATTTTGATTATCTGAGAGTTGTATTTTTGTGGAAACACTTTCTCATGGGGAAAAAAGACCCACTTGGCTGGGGATTTTTTATTCCAACTCAGGAATAGAACATTTTGGGGCCCCTTTCCCTCAAGTGATTATATGTGCATGATAAGATAGGTCCATTTTTAATTCAGCTCAGTCTTTCTTAGTATAGATAATTGCATACAATTTAATCACGTGATTCTCATCTTCTGTAGGCAAATTAGTATGCACTAATTTCTGATATAGTTTTACAGTTATTGGGGCAAAACAGAGTTCTTGCTGATCACTGGGATTCCACTTTTCTGCGCACTGGTGACTGTGGAGCCATTTTGATTACTAGCAGATGTATTGAAGTCATTCTCATTACGTCTGCATCTGTGGAGAACACTGACTTTCGTTTTCTTGCTTTAATCGGAAAAGCGTAGTTTCACTGACTGTTCTCTTAGTAGTTACTGAGAGTTGCTTTGAAGAACTCTTATTTTATGAAAAGGCATTGAGAATTCTGTCACAGTAAGCATCTCTAGACAGTCTTTACCTACTCTTGACTACTATTTTGAAGATGCACATTGCCAGTTATCTGTGGAAAGTATCAAAGTATGCTTTCTCGGTTCTGAAAAGCACACTTTAGACTACTGCTCTCTATTATTTGTAGTATTCCATAGCCTACACTTGTCCTCAGGGAACAGTGGCATCAGTTGAACATATTGGGTGTGATTTTTTGAAGTATGCAGTTACCCACATTCGGTTCCTTCTGTATGCAGTGTGTGTTAACACTACCTTCAACAAAGGCAGAGTTAGGCCTATGCAGAAGACTGTAAAAACCAAAAAATGAAACCCACCTCTTGCACCCTGGGCTATTTGCAGGCAAGAACATATGTTGGGAGTGCTTCTGCTGCTTTGCAGGGTGTTTGTTGGAGGGGCTTAGGCTGCTGTCTGAGTAATGGAGTAGTTAATGTTGCCCTTTATCATATGTTTTCAAAGTATTCTATCTCTTGAAAAGAAATGTAAAAATTATTCTCTGTATCAAATAAACCAAAAAAAAAAAAAAGCCAAACCCACAGCCAGCCTCTTAGATTAAGCTGTTCCAAGGTTTTGTTTATTTATTTCCTTATACTAAAGCCAGTACTTTGTATTTTGTTTTTCTCAGAGGTAGTCACTAGGTACAGTTTATTATTTATGTAAAACTTACAATTTTATTTTCTTTTTCTTCTCTCCCTTTACTTTTCCCTTTCCTGACATCTCCATTGCATGTTGATGTGAAGAGCAGCAGCGGTTGGCAGTTTTCCTCAACTTTGCAAGAGAGAGAGAGAGTTGGTTGGAATGAAACCTTGCTCTCCATACATCCTGCTTGAGATGCAGCATTGAAAGGTATAATAATCTCATTTTCTGTCTTGAATCCAGAGCTGAAAACCACAAACAGGTAGAAATCTCAGTGCCAAACCACCTGTTGAGTCACAGACAAAAAGCCCTTGGCAATACTGTTCTCACTGTATCCAGTTGGAACAGTTACATGGCTGATTCCCACAGTATCTGTCCGTACCTGCAAGTTTGGTAAAGAGGCTAATTCATTTGAGAGGATTTGGATTGAAATTTAGGTAAAGTTAGCATGGAAAAGAACCTTCTGATATTAGCCTTGCTTTTTGCCTAGAGTAGCATACATCACTGATATAATTTGGTTCAGCATTGAAAATACCAATCCTGAAGTCACACACTGTGCATTATAGAGCAAAATGAGATTTGTTGAAACAGCTTTGTGTGGAGAGTCCAGTTTTGCAATAGTATGATATCCTAGAGGTCAGAATTGAGGTGACTGGATGAAACTGTGAAGACAGAAGTTGTTAAATAGCCTACTAGTATCATCAATACTTCATCTTTTGAAAGTGTTACAATTCAGAAAGTCGCTTGAAATCAAGTTAAAATGTTATCCTTGAACCGCTACACATATGCTCCCTGTGACATATGCATTACAAAAACAGCCACTGTGTGTTGATATGGCATTAAAATTTTGGACTCCACCCACAAAAATTAATAACATTCTTGAAATAAGAGTGATGTAGGATGCTGACACATTTAAGCCCATATGTTCTTGGACTTGTGTCCTCCAGTGCATGAAAGAACTAGAAATCCCAGATACTCTATTTTTTCTTATTTCCTGTAAAGCCATGCTGGGAAAGTAGGAAAATGTAAGTGATGGCAGGCTGGCAGGCTTTGGACCATGAATAGTTGAACCCTATTTTATATTTTTATGTGCTCTTATCTGTTGTATTCTGTTAGTGGTACTAGTTGACTTCCATGGGTTTGTAGACACATAATTTAGAACAGATTTGGGCCACACTATTTATATTCATGCCGATTGCTTCATGTTTGTGAAACAATTATTTCCTGTGGATCTGTAGCATTGTCCAGTGTTGTGAAATGCTTTCGTATGTATATATGACTGGTTAAAACATGAAATGTGTTTTGAAGCAACATGACAAAGAACAGTAAAAGCTGCACAGTAACTGAGTATACTTGGCTGTCCATATAATGTCCAATTAATGTGGTTACTGTGCTCTGAAGCCTTTCCAAGGCTGAATAAGACATGCTGTGGCCTTGTAAAAGACAGTTTTTCCCTGAATTTTCTTAAGATTTCCGTTACAGATGCTACAATGGCATGAGGACACTGTAATCTGTATCTTTAGTAGCAGTAACAATGCAGGGTGTGAAGTATATCCCCAAAATCCGAAGGTGTGAATTCTAACCCATCCGCAAGCTGCGTGTGAGAATTCTATACAGTAAAACCTAATTCTGTGCTGAAGAGGAACACTGTGAACACCCAGAGTAAAACAGAGGATGTTCTGTTCTCTACTGCACTATCTTGAGCCAAACTTGGGATCTAAAAGCCAAGCGAGGTTCTTTCATCACCAGTCATGAAGATGCTTTAAGTCAGATTGTCCCCTCAGGCTATATTTTGACAATGTAGTAAATTGAGCTTTGGGAACTTTCTACCAGATCGAGAACTCTGTCACCTCAAAATGCAAAGCACGGATCCATTATAAATTCTCTGATGCAGTTTTTTAAATATATTTTGATGTGTTGACTTTTACCAGCAAGCTCCATGCCTTATCTGATACCTTTTGTTCCCTGCTGCTAATGTTAACACATATAAGGGCTGGCAGAAATGTGATCTCATGCCCTCACACGATCCAGGTGAAGTCTGTACTGTGAAGTTATCTGTTAGTGCAGTCTCTTAAAGTTTCAATGTTTAAGCACCATCAACTCAGTTACTCCTCTGCATTTTGTTGTCTTCCTATTCTTCACTTGGTACTGGAAGGTGGCACAGGCATCAGGAAGTACAAAATTTGATTTATGTTGCAAGTGGGATCAGAAAATGTCTTTGATTTTGTATATGTGTGTCAACACTTCCAATTTGGTGAACTGTGTAGAAAAGAGTGAAAAAAGCTAAGTCTTGTTTCTTGCACAGAGTGAAGACAGGGTGCTACAGGGAAACTACATGGGCAAATTCCTTTTTACCTAAACTCTAGAGAGGCTAATGAAAAGGCAAACCTTCAGAGTTTTGATTTGAGGATGAATTTGGCCAGTATTAAAACTCATCTAAAATTCTTATTGTTTTCTTTTGCCTTCCTCTCCTTTGCTTTTCTGTTTTGTGTGATGAATATATCATGTCCACATTCCGTGACTGGAGCTTTGTGCTTTAAAAGCCACATTGTCACAATGACTGTCTTTACTAAATTATATTCCAGAATTTTTCCAGGGAGTTTGTAGTTTGGAAAGCTGCTTGCAAAAGTTTCAATTTCAGAAATGTTCTGTACTTGAATGCATATGGTTTCCTTGACCTTGATGGGCCAAGATGATTCTCGATCTGATTATCTTGGTCTCTGGAAGGAAGAATAGGGGAAGAGGAGGGAAGAACTTTATAGTGAGATTGTTGGCACTGCTGTGTTTAAAATGTATTGTTTCCTGGAGTCTTGAGAAGTTTTCAATTTGTTTTCCTTCCCTCTCTGACCTAATTAATTTTCAGGGATATCCCCAGGGATGTAATTTATAAGACAAATGAATTACATTAAAAGTTGCTGTCATGGTATAAACCCCCTTGTTTAAGGTAAATTTAATATGTTTCTGTATTCTTTCCATCTATAAATAGTGATCTACCAATGATGGTCTTTTTTCTTTATTTTTCACAAAATTTTAGATGTGTAGTATCTTGTTGTCAGTATTGAAAATACTAAAAAATTGGAAATTTGGAAGGAGAAATAATACTATAATTCATCTGTGACTAGCAAAAACCTTCTGAAGTAGCATGACCTGAAAGGTAGGGCTTTTTCCTTTGACTTTTTTGTCTTTAAAAATAGATTTATGTAGAAAAGAGTCAAATAATAACTAGTATACAAGTTTACTCACCAATTTTCAGCTTACTGTGAGATAAAAACATTTGCCCTCAAGAAAGGAGTTTTAGGAAGGAAAAGCACATACCACTTTCATGTTCTGTTCAGGACTGTCCCAACTGCAGTGTTTGTATTTGTGAAGCTGTTTAACCTTTTGAAGCCCGTGGGTCTTTGTGCTGTCTTTTCATGCAACCTTTTTTTAATATCCATGCAACCTACTGACTTCACTAAGATAATAGACACATTAAAACATTTACCTTGGGCTTCCAAGACTGTGCATTCTTTTCTGAAGGATTAAGGAGATACAAGGAATAATTGCTGTTCCTGGTAAAAGCTGTGGGCGTTTCGAGAGGAGGAGCAAGTCTCATGTAAATTCATGCCAAAATACAAATTTGGAATTTATTTGGGTCCCAAAATTTTCCATTAGCATTGCAGCTAGGTCCTTATTCCTAAGGTTGGATAGTGGCACTGTCTTTCCTTTTCCATAGAGAATGAAATGCAGAAAATAGCTTAAATGGGGATAAAACAAAGTATGGTGCATCTTCAACAATTTTTGATTAGATGGAATAATCCAAGGAAGAGAACTTCTTTTGTAAGAACGTGCTAAACATAGCAAAACATCCCAACATTAGCTCAGCAGAATATCCAAGCCAGTGTTTAAAGTTCAGCTTGTGCTCCAGTGCAGCGCTGACATGGAGTGCCTGTGCCCTGGCATGGACTTCTGTGGCCAGGTCCCAGCAGCCAGGTCCCAGCAGCTCACTCACACCCTGACCAGGATTTGGGGAGGATCTTCTAGTAAGTGTGAGGCACTGCTGAGCTGGGAAGTTTGCCTCAGGAGATGACAGCAGGGAAAGGGTGTTGTGCAGGGAACTTATTTTGAAACACTGGATGCACTTTTTTTAGTTTTCTATTTCTATCCTGTGTTCCCGGCTTTTCTAAAGGAATCCTAAGTAATTTCGAAACTAAATTACTTCACTAGCAGTTTTGTGGCCCTCGTGAATACAACAAGCCTTACACTCTCTCTGTATCACTTTTTCTTGGGGTGCTTGACAGTCCTACGGCATTTTAAAAATGTTCCTTCTACATTCAGACAGGATATTTCTTTAGTTAAAGATAAGGTTCAGAGGCAAATATAAAATAGTTATTTATTTTAGGTCTGCACTAACACTGCCTTTTTTTTTCTTTTTCTTTTTTCTTTTTTTTTCTGAGATCATAAGTTATTTTCCTTTCTTTAGACAGATTATAGAGAACATGGTGCTATCCCACAGTCACCAGCTTCAGTTTTAAAATGGATCAAGTTTAGGTTCTGACATAATTGGCAGAGTACCATCGTTTTTCTACCCCTCCCTCAATCTGGGCCATAATTGTGGATATCCTGTGGACTGCAGCCCAGAGACTGCCAGTACTGGGAGCATACGGAAGGGAAGAGATGATGGCAATAGCTTTGTAGCTTGACCTGACATTTGCATTGTTTCTCAGCTGCTAAGTGTGGTGAGGGGAGCAGAGGGTTTGGCATGAACTGTAAGAAATTGGCCACGATTTGGAGGAGTAATCTCACCTACCTGGCTCAGATGTTATTAGTAGGTGCTGTTTGCACTTTGAAAAAAACTAACACAAGGTGTATTTTAAATAAAGAGAAAGAAAGCAAATAGATAAAGTCATACTCTAGGTAATTCCACTGCTTGCAATGAAGTTGCACTGGGGATAGATATTGACCCCATAAAATCCCTGGGTCACAGACAGCCTTATGACAGACCCTGATAGCTTTGTGAAGACAGATTATGTCAAACCCTCAAATTTGGAAACATAGCAATTCCTCTGTAGTAAGATTGCAAATGAACACCCATTTGGAGATTGCCAACATTATCACAGTTTGTCAGGGTGATCTCACAGCCCACAAAGCGCCGTAAGAGATTGCTTTACAAGTTCTGAAAGATTAGAGCGTTGAAGTATGTGACACCGAATGATGCTTTGATGCCTGGCTTTGTCAGTCAGCCAGACAAATAAATAATATCCAGTGTTTTTATTAGTGTAAAGCATAACAGGTAATGGAAATGTATGGAGAAACACTTTCTTGTCACAGCTACACGGAGTACAGAAATGTAGGCTAAAAGAAATTGGGATGTGTTGGTGTCAAATCCTTGTGTCTGCGTGGGTCAGTAACTGTAGCACAGCAGTTATTGCCATTTCAGCAGGTAGTAGTTTAAAGCATTAGAATTGTTGCATGGCTAAATGAAACAGCAGAAATAATTTGGCAGTCTTGGATTTTGGTCACCTAGTGAAGCATGAAAACATATATTCTGGTAAAATAAGGATGGCTGACAAGGAGGAAAGGGCCTGGGCTGCAGAAACCGCGGGTTCCTGTCATGGGTTACAAGAGAAAGAAATGTAGATGTACACTTAGAAAGTGTCATGGAATTAAACAGTAGAAGAAGATAAAGTCCTACATTTCTTCATGGCCTGGAATTGTGGAAAAGCTTTTGGGTAATATGGCATGCTCAGATTTTTGTTGAGAGTTTCAGGTCTCTTAAAACTTAAGAGATTGAAAAAATAATAAGAGATTGTGAAAATAATCTACAAGCATGGGATTTGCTGTTACCACTGAACTTTAAAGGGTACCCTTGGTCTGAAAACCATTTGTGGAGTTTCGGATGAAAGCCATTCACACTGGTAAAGAGTTCCAAACAAAGCAAATGTGTTAATCTTTGTGCTTTGATAGAAAATATTGGTATATTTTTGCATATACCAGTGTTCCACCAAAGATCAGCCATGGATCTGATATATGTCAATTTTCAGCCTCTAAACTTTGTGGAATAGAAGATCTAAGATGCCCATTTGTTGCACTTCTTACAGAGCCAGTAAGTTGTAGAAATGTCAGATGAGCTACAAACTTCTGCATCTCTGATCTACCTGTTGTTAGAAGACTATCATCTGCAGCTCTCTCTTACCAGGAGAGTAAATCATAATTTGTCCCTGACCCTGGAGACCTTCTGCCTCTTCTGCCCCTTTCTCCATCCTTATAGCAGCAGAGTACTCCCGGGTACCAAAGCGTTAGTTAATAATTGCTTACACAAACCTGGAGAAGCTTGGATGAAAGACCCTGTGTGAGGGCATAGAATTATTATGACTATTATTAACTGAATTCCTAAACCTAGACAATGTATTTGCACATGTAAGTAATTATGATGCACTTCAAGGCATTCTGTTTATAATGCTTTGTAATGCTTTGCTCTCCATTTCCTACAAATCAAATTACTCAGGGATAGATTTGATTTCCACATCATTTTGAAAATATTTTCTTTTTCTTTTTTTAATTTCCTTTGTATTAATTTTTTTCAAAGTTCAAAACACAACCAACTGTGACTAAATGCATAAACCCAAACAAAAACCCCCTAAAGTATAACAAAATTAAAGACAGCCTAAGATGATATGCAGCAAACAATGTAAATCATACCTAACAAACATGGTTGTAATAATATACCTTATCCATGTCTGATCCACTAATAACAAATACTTATTCAGAGAACAAATAACTCATTCTTTTTCTGAGAGAAAGAGGCAAGACCCAAATTCAAATTATATCTTACAGTCTAAACAAATATGAAAAACCTGCCAAATCTTCTTATAGAAATCCCAACAATCTTGTATTTTCTTGGTATCTTTTGGGAATAAGGAGATTGGGAGGAGGGGGAAGAAAGGCCAGCTTTTACTGGAAATGTGTGTCCTGCTCCTGTAGCTTTTCCCTGAGAAGTCCTTGCTGCCTTCTGTTGAAAGGTTTCTGTTGTGGGTACTGGATTCAAACCAAAACCTGAAAGTACAGCTTAGGGTTGTTTTTAATAATTAGTGATTTTTCCTCTCCCTTATGAAAAGTTTCTTAAGAGTGTTGAGTTGACAAGCAGATTACAAATGATAACTCTGGTCAGTTTATAAATGCCATTACAGGAATAAAGACCGTTACTAGAAATTAATGAATGCTTTCCTTTCTCCATCATGTCAGAAAAGGTTTTTGACATCTTCACATTTCCTTTATGGTTAAATAAACAATTACTGTTTACTTAACAGAATAGCATCATCCTCCTTGTCCTACACTGTGAGTATATCACCATCTAGGCCCCTGCACCCTTCCCTCCCTTTCGTGAAGTTAGTCCTGTTCAGTTTAGTTCTGGGCCACAAGTTGCCATCAGTGTGGTTAATGTGCCTTAAAAATGTGACTCAAGTATAGCTGGTACAGTATCATGTTTCAGCGTGTGAGATCCCAGTTGGAAGGACTACTTTCCAAAGCTGGAAAAGGCAGATGTTAGGTATCTTGGAAGCTGTGGCACACCTTACATGCCACACAATGCACATCTGTCATTTGTGCTCAGGTCCTGATTCAGCTGGCTGCAATGCCAGCTTTGCCACTTGCCCCTGTCAGTGTGCAAGGAGTTCTGGCCTCACTGCCTGCTAGTCAGAGCTCATGTCTAATGGCTTTTAAAGAAAGTGAGAAATATTTGCCCTCTCACATTAGAGACTTAGGGGTAGAAAACAACAGTCTGTCTCATGCTCCTCACTCCTCCTCTGTGGGCTACGGTCCTTGTGGGGAGAAGAAACTCAGTCCTTTGCTCATCTGAGCTGGTGAAACTGCTGCCTTGTAGGGGCTCTGTGCTAGGAGGTGTAGCAGTGTGCTTCTGTGTGTCTTTTGATTTTGCCTTGAGGCCTCTTGTTATTCAGCAGCCCCCTCAACTCCTTGCCTGCTCCTCTCCCACTCCCCCAACATGTCCCTTTAGCTGCTGATCTACCCAAAATGCTCCCCTGCTGCCCCTTGCCTGGGGTGGTCCCTCAGGGTGCAGGCAGCAGCAGGGGTGGAGGAGAGCAGGGTTGGCCAGACAAAGAGCACCGCTCCAGTGGCTGTGTGAAGGAGAGCAGTGGTATGCTCACACTGAGCCATACTGCTACTGCTGGTAATGGGCTCTGTGCCCCTTCCCCAGCCTTACACCCAGTCCTACACAGTGACCCATCATATCTATATGTCAGAGAGAGGATTGAGCAGCCCAACAGTGATCAGTGCCACAAGGACCCAGGTGGCTGATTTGTGTTGGAAACGTGAGGCTTTTTTTCACATATATTCTCAATATCTGTATAAATACCTGAATCATCTTGGAATCTGCTATTCTCCTTGCCTGGGGAGTTATGGTCATGAATTTTGAAGTTTCTAGGTGATACTTCTTCTCAACCATTGTTACTTGAAGTTTAAAAGGCACCTCTGGCTGAATCCAGGCTGCTTCTTGAAAGACCCACTGTCTAGTACATACAGTTACCATGTGAATACATCAAAAACAAATGGGAGATGAGTAGGATGACTAGAGTGATGTAAGGTAAGGAACCATTGTTAGAGCTTCTCCTATTGTATTTTTTATCGTGAACTTCGGTTTAAATTCTGTCAACAGCAATTTGTATTTAAAACCAAAGCCATAGAAATTTCTCAAGATCATAGCTGAGAAATGTGCCTTAAAAATATGACTCAAGTATAGCTGCTACAGTATCCTATTTCAGCGTGTGAGATCCCAGATTACTGCTATTTAAGTTTTTTTCTCTGTTTAAGTTGTTTTCTTTTTTATTGGGGAATACGTGATTCCACAATCATGATTTCCAGTGAAGATGTTTTCTTCCCAGCCCAAAAAATGAACCTTATTAGCTGGAATGTAAAATGAAAGAGAGAAATGGCTGTGCCAGCTGCAAAAACAGAGATCCCACATTCAGATACAGACCAATCCCCTAGCAGTGGGCAAACAGCGTTCACTCCCTTCTGAGTACCAGGGAGAAAATCTTAATGCACTTTGTGTGTATTCTCTCTGAGATTCTTATTAAATGTCAGATACCAGGCCCTTTTCCCCCATGCATCTGTATAAAGTCCTGTCAGGGGAAAGAAGGATTTAGGTAAAGGGAGGATGTTTATAGCACATGTTCTGAGGGGCTGTGTAGAGCAAATTGACTTCTGTGATAGATGGACTTAGGAATGAAATGGGGTAACAGGAGAAAAAAAAGATAAATTCATTCATGTGTAGGCAGAACTTCAAAGGTGAGAATTAGATTATATTATTTCTTTTCATAGTAAAGTTGTCTGTTTCATGAAACAATATCATAGATATTTAGCCTGAATTGTTTTCATAAGAATGCATTTCCATTTCCAAAGAGACAAAGAACCTAGGACATGGTTTAGGGATTGGAGAGAATGTATGTCAGTAACATCTGAGTAACTACTCTTTACATTGCAATGAAAATTAAATTTGTGGTACTGGTGTAATTCTTTAATTGAGAGATGTGAAGCTTACAGTGCCTGTCATTTAGTAGGGCTCTGCTTTAGTCAAATTGGCCAAACTATCAGAGAAAATTAGGCTACTGAATTTAAATCTTTAACCTCTTGTTTTTAGCATTGCAGCACATCACTTCACTGCCCTGTAGCCCAAGAACTACTCAAAGTATGGTTCATAACTTGAACTGGTGGTGTGCTGATCCAGAGCTGCACTGTGACACTTCCAGTTAATCTTTCTGGATAAGGATAGTAATTAAAATGTCTCTGTTGAGATGTAGTGTATTGTCCTGTGCTTACATCTCTCTCAACCTGTCCTTGATTCTAGTTGTTTAAATGGTTTTGGATTTTAACCTTGTTGGATCTTCCCTTTAAAATTTCCCTTCATTTAGTCAGTGTGGAAATGATGTCTCTACTAGAGCCCCACATGGTTTTTCACTTGTGTCTGCTTTTTGAATTCTCACCAGCAAGAGGTTGCATGCATAAGATTTGTTCAAGGAGGTTGTATTCATTTTCAGGAGACATGTCTCCTGTTGCACTGTGATAACATGGACAAGTTAAAGTTGCATTTATTCTGCAAGAGCTTAATTCTGTAGCTCCTACTGGCAGAACATCTATAGTCTATGTAAGTCGAAAGGGTTTGCTTATGCGTTGGAAGACTGTGGTGAGGCCATAAGATGCAGGACCTCCTCTATTGCACAGCCCAAATAGTGCATTGTCCCCAGAGGGTGGCAATAGCAGATGTTTGTGAATGGCAAGACCAAGCAAAATAATTCTCAGCAGAAATTTCACTTCATTGTGCTGAAAGGAAGCGAAGTACCATTTTTTGATACCACTGAAGAGTTTTACATTCTGTTGTGTTACGGATAGAGAAGAATAGTAAAGCAGCTTCTACTTGGCATGTTATCCATGCAGCCACCAGTTATAGGGAATTCAGTCACGCACAGTGCCTTCACACCAGGGAAAGTAAACCTCTGTGATACGTAGCATAGTCATCAAACCCTCTGCATGCACATCTAATCTGTGCAGCCATTTCCTGGGTTATGGTCTAGTATGAATACAGGTATACATTACTGCTTCCCATAATAGTGCCAGTGGACAGCAAAAATAGACAGACAAAGTCTTAGGAAGGCAGGAAAAGAAACACGCACATGTTCTTCATCTCTCTGTGCAGTCACCATGTATCAAAAGTACAGATATGATGATACATCATATGTCAGGGGGAAAAAACTAGACTACACCCCATGCAGCCATCACACCTGAAAATAGACATAAAATGTTAAGTCAATATGAATACACAGCTCCTAACAGCCTAATAGAATAGATCACACCACAGCCAGGTACATCTGTTCTCAGCACTAACCATTATCATTAGCTTAAAACACTTAAAATCACTGAGCTTCCTCAGGTCTGGGGACAGATTATAGCACGAAGAATCTGCTAAATAGATTTAGCAATGTAGCAAGCAGGGACCTTGACTACATTAAAACGATACATTTTGCATCTCAAAGGCTGTAGGCTATTTTCAGAGGAACAGTCTGAATGAAGAATGACACTAACACTGGATAGCAATTTCTTTATCACTGCTTAAATACGGAGCTTGAAACCCTTGGACAAACAATTGTGCCAAACTGGAAAACAATTTTTCTGTGAAAAATCAGGCCTGCCTTGTATGGCAAGTCATCAACCATCCTGTGTTCTCGTCAGACTTCTGCACAGGCTCCAAAGACCTAACTGTGACTGGACTTCAGACTGTGTGGCTGACAAAAGAAGAATCAAATCTCTCTCATGTATGAAAAGAAACAGAAGAAATAGTATACTTCTCTCTGTCTCTCTGTGTTCACATGCTGGTATCTGACTGCTGTGAAATATGAGATGCAGGTTCTTGCAGAGACCGTCAAGTCATGAAAGCTTCAGAGGAAGTTTCAAAAGCAAACAAACAAAAAAGCAGTTTGATATACATGCAGCAGTGACTACTAAGGTGGTGCACTGCTTCTTGTATAAGACTTGATCTGAAGGAGCTGATGAGGAAGGTATGTGACTGATTCAGTGCCTGGCTCTTAAAAGAACGGGAAGTGGAGATAGGACATTATGACCATGATAGAAATAAACATATGAAATACTATTTTTGATGATGAAAAGTGTCTGAAAGATGGAATAAAAGGCATGTATGTTTTGTATGTTAGCTGAGAACAGGTCCAAAGAAATAGGTAAAGGTTTAGCCTGTACTCTCATACTTCTTGTCAGGAAATTCTTTGAACTTTATGAATGACCACAAAGGACAAGTACCTCTGACAGAACTTCACTATGTGGTTCCATATATCTTCACCCAGACTTAGAGTTCTTCAAGAATACTTCAGCTCTTAAGAGAAAAAGCATGGAAGGCCATCCTGTTTTTAATCAAGCTTACTCTTTTTTTCTGTCTTCAACAGAGAGCTGAAATCCCATCTTCCACAGTGTCATCTTTTCCATATCTCCCCTCATCTTTTCTCATGCCCCAAATTTCTGAGGCATTAAGACCAACAGGAGTTGTGTGTTTCCCCACAACTGAGCAGGCTGGGTGTGTGGCCTGGTGCCAACATGGGAACCTCATTCACTGTTCTGATAAGGTGAAATGTCTTTGTTGTTCACCACTTTGACCTGCAGTTTGATAAGCTGTTTTTCCTGTGTCTGAAAGGCCACATAATCTTCCCTTGCAAGGTCCTGAGAATGCTTCCTGGGGAAAGAATCCTTGCCTTCAGAGTACCCACATAACCTGCACACAGTGTATGGAGGTCCCCAGAAAGCTGCTGTCAACAGCCACGCTTCTCTGGCACAGTCTCTCTGTGCTAAAGGACAATCTGTAATTTTCTCGGGAGGCAGTCTGAATCCATGCAGTTAATTTCCTGAGGAACTGGTGGTTAGTACATACCTTACCACTCCCTGCTTCCTACGGTAAGTTTATTGCTTTCACCGTGTCTTCTTACATATAAATACAGACCATCAAGCACATGAGAAAGCTCCTACCAAAACAGGAAACCATATGGCACCCACTTCTGTCTTTGGAGAAAGGAAGGAGTCATTCATGGTAGGTATGTTGGATGGCATATTCAAAGCAATATCTGGATGATGCTCTCGTAGCATGGCCATGGTCAGGGAATGAAAACCTGAGTAGAATAGGTGAATACCGTGGACCCTGGCAGGTGGAAAGGACAGCTTATGACAAGAAATAACTCATGGTACATGCCTGTTCATTCAGCCTCAGAATGGGGATAGGTGGGATATAATCTTTTTAAGAAAAAAACAACTAATAAAGTTGCCAAGAACAGATATTTTATAATCTGTGCTAAATCTCTGCTGGAAAACATGAACAGCAATGAAACTGAGAAGACACTAAAAGAAATTCGGGGCAAAGTGCCAGACGCCCAGACGGAAGCAGAATGTGGACCAAAAAGCTTGCGACAATTGGGTAATTATGGTTTATGAATTTCAGCTTTAATCTGTAGTTCAGTGAGTCCTGATTAAATATCTGTTAAACACAATTAAAGTTTGTTTTTGTATTTCACCGTCTTGATCAGAATAATTAGAGACTGCGTGTTTCATGTCAAAAGTAGCAAGAGGAATTTTAGTGAATGAACATCGTTTTTAAAAGCCATTTGTAGCACCAGCTGTTGGCATTATTTTATATTTTAGTGTTATCAGCATAAAGATGGGTCCTCTCAATGCTGAATGCTTTCCAGCGGGGCTAAGATTCTGGGAAAGGCGTGATACAGTAGGAACTGTGCCGGGCCGTGGGGCTACGCAGGGAGCCCCGAGTGGGACTCTCTCACTACAACGTTAGACTGTGCGCTTGAGCGGTGCAGGGTGAGAAGTGCTGTGAACGGGTCATGTAGCGCCCAGCCTGCGCTTCTGTGCCAAAGATGTTTTAGATAGCAAGTGCGATGAGTGATAGGAAGGATCATTGGAAAGGGCACATATCTGATGAGCTGCATTTGGATTCTCTCATCGCAGTGTCTTATCAGAAGCTCCGGGTGTCCCCAGGGTTAGGTGTTAGAGTGTTAGCCCGGAATGATTATTGTGGTAGCGTTACGAGTGCTCTTGGGAAGGAACCCTTAAACTGTGCTGCTGGTGCCTTAGCAAGGGCAACAGGCTGCAGTGATAGCCCTATGCAGTTACTGAAAAGGATGGGCATGCCCATGCCAGCTGCTGCAAGTACTACATGTGTTCATTTCTATCAGAAGCAGTTTTATTTAAGTGAGGAGAGGGGGTAAAGTCTTCTAAGTTGTGCCTCTAAAGAATAGGAAATAGTGTGGTGGAGGAAAAGCAGGATAGTTTTAAATAAAGGAAAGGCACACTGAGATACAGCTCCCATCGATGGAGCTAATTTTTTTTTTTTCAAGAACCTGAAATGTGTCTGAATGTCACCTGAATGTAGTTAGGATGTATATATAAATCCAGGGAGTGGGGGTGGGAAGGGACAGGGAAGGATGTGTGCACATGTGTATGGCTGACCTGTTTTTAGCCTTCATCTGTCTCTTTATACCAGCAAAAATGAATCTTCAGTCGCACTTAGTGGTGCCTGAGGAGAGGGAATAAATCTCAAATATCATAAGCTAAAAATTGAAAATATCTACTAAAGAGACTTGAAAGACAGTGCCAGTTTCTCCTTTTGAGAATGTGTTTTGCTGCTCTGTGTTTAGTTTACTTCAAATTGTATAGTTTCTTTGGCCTTTTCAGCTTCAGCATCTTTTCTGAGTGTCGAAGGAGAAATGCAAGTGTCCTATGCAGGGGAGACAGTCTCCAAGCACAGGGCTGAAACCGCAGTCCTACTGAGTAGTCATCCATTAGTAACAGCTCTCAGTCACCAGTGGCCTTGTGGAAGGTCTACGTGGCTCATTATCATCCTGCAGAACCACTTCATTTGCTGGCAGCTTAATGATTCAGTAAGAGAGTTGTTCAGTAAGCATAACTCAAAACTCAAGAAAGGTGTTAGCTTATATAATATAGTTCCTTTTTTTTTTTTTTTTGTAACACTGGTCGGTTTCTTTGTGTTGCTTTTACCTACCTTTCCAGCTAAGAGAGGAAAAATAGTGCCAGAGAAAATGGAATTTCTAAATTAACCCTCCAATGAAACTATAGATCTGTTAATTCCTAAGTGAAATCAAGGTTAATGGTGAAAGAGTTGAACAGAACTTAAAAATCAAAGATACTTTGGAAGACAACATCAAAGGCATATCAAAATATGGTGGTCTTTTTATAAGCTGCAAGCCCTGAAGAGATGGTGCCCCTAATAGAGCTGAGGGAGAAAGGATCAAAGCGATGATCACATGAGTCTTTAAAGTAAAAAGAATATGTGGAGTGAATCTATGAAGAGACAGGTTTTGGATGAAACTTACATAGCGCTGGGATCATTTATCGCATCTTGAAGCCCCGGTACAGTACAAATGATCAGATTTCACCAGGGAAGGAGGGAAAGAATATTCGATTCAGAAATAGGAAAACTAAGACCAAGCGTCTATCTGTGGCATAACAATATCCATGTTTAAATGTGTGTATATTTACATATATATATAAACAAATACTTTTTTAAAGTGTATATTTTATGAATTTTAGCCATGACCACTTTCTTCAAGTGAAATATATTCTGGTGAAACAAAAGACATCGGTGGTATTTGGTTGAGTGTATGATTTTTTATTTTTGCATCATAAAGTTACAAGGAGAAGAGAAATGGAGTTAGGGCTTTTCTGTTATCTTCTGTTGCATTTCTGAATTACTCTGGTTTTCCCTTGGAACCAGCTGTTTAAGTATATCTCATCAAATGGCTGAGCTTGTCCAAATCCACTACCCTTATGTCTGAGATTAAAAAAAAACAGGGCAGTGTGTAGGTCTTAATACGACTTGCTTTATATGGGGGTGGGGATGGAAATGGAAATACTGATTTATAATTCAGTGTGTGTAGGCCTTTCACAAAGTGTATACATACAAGACCAGTGAAAAAAGGAGCTATTTCTTCTTTTGGCAAAGGTTTACGTAGTTTTTCCAAGGAGTTTTATACTATGCCTGAGGGTCATTTCTCTTTTAAAGAAGCACTGACAGCTGTGATGAATGGCATTACCTGGGAAGAGGGAATATCTAGATGTTTAAACAGATCAGGTTTCTTCTTATGGAAGAGTAAACATTAGGTCACAAATCTGACTGTTCTACTTTCATGGACAATCAGGATCAATTCTACGCTACTTAAATGTGAACTGGAAAGGCTTAAGTATAGCTGCATGCTGACATTAACAGAGGAGGGTAGTTTATAACCTGTGTACGTTGTCACAGCTATCCTTTTACATGAAGTCATGGATGAATGCCATGTGCCCATGTTGAGTTGCCTCCTTGTCAGCAGGCAAGATTGCCCGTCCATCACTATTATCTACAACGAGGCTCATTACCTGCCAGCCAGTAAACATCTCACTCTTACCATCTGCAGTGAATTACAAAGTGACTGGAAGAATCAGGATCAGTTTGCCTTGCAAAATGATTGTCAAATTCATTTTCATCTTTGGAGGCCCTTTGGAAATGGGAAAGATGGTGACTGAGATGGGAAAAAGGATGATGTCCATTACCCTCAGCCATACAATCTGACTGATGCTATTCTTACATGCCTTCCATTTTACCAAGTGTAGGTGCCTTGAAATTTTCACAGCATGCAAGTGAAATCATATCTTTTATTCTTGACTGGCTGTATCATTTGTGATAAATAGTGGTGCCATTTTCACATGAGTGGACAATGTCTTCTTTCGTTTAGGAAAGATTTTTTTTTTAATAAAAACATTAATTGTACTCAGTACAAAGGCATCTCCTATTGGCAAAGTTGATGTCCAGCCCATCAGTGATGCATTTAGAAAGGAGGAGTAGCGTATTATAGTAATTTTTGCTGTTAGCATTTTGCCAGTCAGTGGGGTTTTTTTTAAAGCTTCCAGGTAGCTTGACAATTATTGTAAACCTTGGTATCACTGCATGGGCATACAGTGAATTCTGAGCATCTGCTCTAGAGAAGATAGAGTATATTTCATAGAGCAGTTAAAGGAAAACATAAAATAAGTGGGGCAAATCAAGAATTTGTGAATGCTTGGTATAGGGTCTGTTGGTAATGTACAGATAGATGAGACGTCCTGCTGTTGGTACTGGGAAGGCAGACAGAGTCAGTGTTAGGAAACAAAGGCCATTCTAATGGCTCTTCCCTTTGGCTTTCAGGACACACCAACATAGTGCAGAACCTGGCTCTGGGCTTGAGTGTCAGTCCTTTCTTTTTGGCCTCTCTCTCTCAGCAAAATTCAGAGTTTAAAAAAAAAATTGAAAAATAGAGTGATATGTGTTTGGTATGTCAGCCAATGGCCACATGTGCAGTGAGGAAATTTTCTCGGAGAGCTCCCAAAGCTCATAATCATTGTGCAAGACATAATTATACTCTTTAGAAATCCAGATCGGTCCACAGTAAGGGGAGGATGGGAGGGAATGTTACAGACGGATTTTAACAAGTGTATGTGTCTCCTTTCTGCAACAATTTTGGTCTTAAGTGCACTTGGCTAAATTCTCATTCTCCCCCGGGAGGGTTACTGGAGGGATTTCCAGGCTTTTCTGTCTGCCTGCAGCAGGCTCATGGGGAGCAAACACGCTGACTACCATTCTTTGCACCTGCTTCAGAGAGGGGCAGCGTACACTCCCAGATGCTTGCCTCAGGGTGCCAGCAGGAGCGGGGGGAATAGGAGGAGGCTGGCATTGCACTTCAACAGACAGTCATCCCCCTTGGGAGTCCGGAGATGCCAGTGGGCATGATGCACCCAGGACTTTGGAGCTGAGCAAGTGCTAATGACACTGTTTTACCTGATCCCAGTCAGATAAATAAAGAGGTTCAGATAAGAAAGCTCTCCTGAACCCTTTCTTCACTCTCATAATGCTTCAGGAATAGCTGGTATTTAGCTCTCTGTAAGAGAAGAGCTTTGTGCTCTTTTGTAGAGAGCAAAATCAATTAAAATGGAGAGCAACCCTGATTTTTGACTGGGTTTAACCATTGCTTATCTGACCTAATCATTTTTTTTTTGCCTTTGTCTTTTTTTTTGTTGCTGTTTTTGGAGAACCTGTTTAGATCCTTTGAATTGTAAACATTATTTGCTAAGGGAAACAATTTCCTGAACAGTTATTTTTTCCATAAAACAAGGATTCAAAATGGCCTGCCAACCCAATTTTTGGTTATACCCAGACATCTGACTGACTAGGCATTTTCTATATTTTGAAACTGGAACAAATGCTTTAATGAAGTAAATGAACAATACTAAAGTAAATGAACAATAATTTCTGAACTCTTTAAGTAAATGGAAATTTTGCCTCAGGCAAATAATGTCTGGAGCTTCAGAGGCACCCGTGCTTTATACAGAAAGAAAATAGATTGCAGTTATTTCTGTAGCATGAAGGGATGATCTGATACCTAGAACCAGATAGGGAATTGCTGCATGATGGACAGTGTAGCCTCTCTGGATCGTACCTCGATATTCAGGATGAAAGATGAATGTCAGCCCTTACAGCAGTGTTTTATATGTTGTGTTTGGCAACACGTTCGTACTGTTGTCACTTTTCCCATTTACAGAAACTCTGCAATGGAGGGATCTAGTTGTTGTATGCCAGATTATCAAAAGCATTTAGATGTTTAAAGATGTCATTGATTGCCTGAAGGTATTTTCAAGAGCACATTAGCAGGTTAGGGGCGTTCCTTTGGCACTGGATGCCTTTTAGAATTCTGGTTGCTGCCTGCTGTTACGTTTGATTATAACAATTTCTCTAAAGATCTTTGTTGCCACCTCCAAGGCTTGCCAGCTTGCCCACCGGAGTTGTGAGTGCCCTCTAGGCTTCTCCTATATGAAACCTGTGAGGGGGTGATATGGCCCCAGTCTACTTCTCTCAAAGTACCGAGAAGTATGTAAGTATTGAGAAGAAGGTGTAAATAAGA
>NW_016690406.1:326587-379303 GCF_001604755.1 Lepidothrix coronata
TAAGAGGGAGCTGGAAAAATAGGAAATTTCAACTGCCTTTTTAAAGGATAGAGAAAGCCTGTACAATGAGCACTACACTGAAAGCCACAGTATTGTCATTGTGCTGTGTTTGCTCATCAGGGATGAGATGGATTTGAAGGATGGCATGCTTGGTGTGGGCTTCACAGTCACACTGAAATACTGAGCAGACATGTCAGCTGCAAAATGAACTTCAGCCATTCTAGTCAGCATAGCTTGGCTTGATAAACAGCCTCTCAGAAGAAGATACCTACGTCACCAGTCCAGGCATAGAGAAAAGCTCTCCTTTATGTTATGTTTTGACTATTATGTGCTTCCAAATGGTACATTTAGTGACACTGATAGAGAAAAGACGGCTCTAAGTATCAAGCAAGAAGGAAATGTTAAAACACCAAGCTGTTGAAATAGCATATCTACTAGCCAAAAGAATGTCTGGCCACATTTTTAGATGTTGTAAAATCAGTATGATTATTTAGATCTTAGTTGAAACATACTAAGTTATACTTGCAAAATACCCAGCCCTTTGTTTGTGATAATTCATGTCAGTAAGAGCTTTATCCCTGTGTGTAGTTAAGTGTTTCTGTAGGGGTGTTGATATTCTGAAATTTCAAACACACATTTTTAAACTAAATTAAATGGAAATGTCACTCCTTGTAACAGGTCTCATTCTTTGGGGTTTTTGAATCGTAAAACATCTAAAGAAAAACCTGAGACAAACTGGAATCTACAAATTGTAAAGCCATAGATACCCTTACTCTGGTGAATTAATCAAAAAGTACAGAGATTTTCCAGCAAAACACCTATGTCAAATAGCAATAGAATACTTGCAGTTACACAAGGAAGAATTCAACATACTTGACATTTTGCAAGAATTTGGGAGTTTTCATAACTTGGAAAGTGTTTTGGAAGTACTTTAAATGGCATACTATAAGAAATAATTAAAAGATGAAATAACATACCATGATTTCATACATATCTGTTTTATTTTATGATATTTTCCAGAGGGACCACATAAGAAAAATGTTGGGTTGATAAGAGAAATTCACACCAACTTCACTGTGCCTTAAATCAGATTAATGGCAATTCAGAACCCCTAAAAATAGCAAGAAATAGCTTTTGGGAACCTTTTAATTGAAAAAGTGGGATGACAACACAAACATTGAATTACATTTCTTCCTAGACTTTGTTTGACAGAGCTAGCTACTTTAGTTCTCTGGCAACTCCCAATGCAAGTTTTTCAGAGTGTGATGAAGGTGGTATTCTATATAAAGTATATGGCAGAATGAATTACAAAATGAGGCATTTGTGGGATTTTAGCTAGTAAAACACCTGCAAGAGGCTGCTTAGATGTAGGATTTGAGGAGGACCTTGACTGAACTAAAGCTTTGTGGGTTTAATGTTTAAATAACTGTGCCACTGTTTGCAAGTGCAACACTCGTTAAGGTGATTGTATATTATTTTGTTATGTACTTTCTTTCCTTTTTCTGAATTGTATGAAATTCAGCAGGATTGTGAAAGAAATGATGGTCCAGCATCCTTAACAGCATCTTTCTTATAAGATTGAGATGATACAAGCCCCCTCCCATCTTTTCCTCATTCAAATTCTTCCTTGACTTCAGTACCTGGGAAGTGTAAGTATTAGCTGTGAAATGGAGCTCTAATTCCTTTTCACTTACCATTTCACAGGTTGAACAACTTGTTATAGTTGGTCACAACTGGGAATTTGTTTGATTTTGTGAATTTATTTTGGTGGAGAAGTTTATAACATCCAGGCAGTTGAGGAATAAACAACATGTCTGTCAGTTGCCAAGTAGTCCTCAAATGATGCCTTAGGACATGGAAAACGACATTCTCGTTGAAGTATCACATTCCACAACTGAAACAAAAAGGTCATGCTGAAGTATGAATATGGCTGGATTTCAAGGCAGAATCAGTGGTTGTTTTGAAGCTTTTCTTGTGATTTTCTGTCTATATATCTTGAATCCAAGTGATGTAAGATTAACTTTTCTCCCAAGATTTCTGCACTACATTTTTCAAAAAGGATTGGTAGAGGAAAATTTTCATGATATCTAGATGGCACCAGGGAATGCACATCTTCTGGTTATTTACAGTGGAAATTAATATCCAATTTAAAATAATCGTACCCTTTTGTAAGAGATTTTTGAGACTGCACCTGCATATATATAGACAGGGACTTGTGACTGTGTCATAAGATGATAATGTTATTTGAAAGCAGTGCCTGAGTCTGCCTGTCTGTACAGTTCTAGAGCACAAAGATGTGATGTGTCCACATAATCATAGTGCAGATGCCCAAGATGTCTAAGACTGGAGTTAAGTTACCACAGAAAGAGTTGCCACTGGAAAGACTGGATCTGGGTGTTTGTGCAGATTAGTACTGTTTGAGCACAGGAAGTTGTGGAAGAGAAAGAAGGGAGGGTCTTGTCAGTGTTTCAGCTAGAATTTACCAGTGCAGGGATTTGTAGTAATATGTGATCTTTGATGTATCATTATTGCTTGCAGAGTTTGGAGACAACTGCTGTTAATAAATGAGGAGAGGTTTTCAGAATGTAGCTATTGTGCTTTTGGGTCCTGAGGTCCTTCACTGAATCTTGCACTGAGATGAATTCTTCAGAAGACAGGATCATCCTTCATTTGACATTTACTCACTCAATTACCTTCCTACATTTTGTGCAGGCCACATTAGACTTTTCATATTTTATTTGGTCATGCCAGACCACATTTATTCATTAGCTGTATTTATTGTAGTTATGGTTGAAACAGCACTTTTATTGCAAGCCCCCTATCTTTGGTGGTTTATAACTTTCTGAAACAATTACCTTTTTGGCTGAAATTTCTCAAGCTTGTTCTAAGCTCAGAGGTGAATAATGTTTCAGTAAGTTTGAAAAAATCCATTAAGCCATTTATGAGGACTAGACGTTCCAATAAACGTAGGCGCATTTATTTTTTGATGACCTACTTATCCCAATAAAGTACATTATTATTCTGTTTTCTCCTGTTTTAAATTATGTTGTCTTTTAAAAGAGAATGAGGACATTTCATACCAGATTTTTAAATGAGCTTCAAGCAAGGTTTGTTCACATGCAGTTTTGTGCAGGCAAGCACACTGGCTTGCTACACTTAGCTCACTGATAGGTCTGTTTATGGGTGCAAAAGCTTTTGGGGTTCAGCAGATTGTTCTCTGCAGGAAAACAACAGCTCAATCCCATGTGGTTCTGGTGGATAGTTGACAGTGCATAGCAAGTCTAACTACAGTGCAAGGTTAGATAGACAAAATGAGGCCGTCTTTTGAATATAGGTCTTTAGCTGTGCAATGATGCTAATATAGCTGAAGATCCAGATATTGCTTTTGTAACACTACAATGAATATACTTCTGCTGTCTTGAAGGCATGGAAAACAATTTTTCATCACACTGTCCTGGACAATGTGAAATAATTTGAGAAGTGATAAAGTCTTGTGCAATTGAAAAGGCAGTGTTTTTTTCTTATTTTTTTTTTTTAATTGAACTTTTGCATAGGCTATGTAATTAAATTTAACTATGCTTTGTCTCATGTCTACAATGTACCTTTTAGTACATATGTAATGTTTTGTGTATTGCATACATTGTGGGAAGTTCTAGTGTTTATGCACACCAATGTAGCATGGGAAAAAAAAAACAACTCTGCTTAATAAAATAAAGATATTCTAAATTTATGCCAGTGCTACTGAGAGCAGAATTTGGCCCAATATGATTAAGTGTACTGATGAATTTTGGTGCTAAACTCCATGATCTTTGCACAATTAAAATCTCAACTTTAACATTACATTAGCCTAGGTTTTCATTTAATTATACATATTTTGTTGAAAGCTTCAAAAATTTTAATATTTTAAGTCTCTTTTCATGTTTGTAATTGAACTTTTTTGTATGATTGTTTTTGCAGTAATCAAGAGGATATTAGCATGGACAGGAAATGAATCTGGAACTCTAGAGATTAATATTAATCTGCTAATGTCCTGTCCTGATGTTCTCAGGAATCCTTTCTTCTCTAGCACATTATGGTACTTTAGTAATCAGCAATTAGGGTTTTCTTATGCCTGAACTATGTCCTCGTATGTCTTTCATTTTCTGATTGCTGTGGGAATGATGGGTCTCCCCCCCATGGAGTCAGAGCAGAATGTAATATTTCTTCTTCAAGAGCCATACTGTTAAGACAAATGCAGAGCTGGAGGCTTAGCATATTATCAGGAAGGAGATCTGAGAGTTAGTTAGGGGAGTTTAACATCAGTTTATATTTCTGTATGGTATCTGCCATGCTTCCATGTTTTGAAATACTTATCTTGATCCCTGTGCTAACTCTGTGTAAAGAGGCCTGGGCTCAGTGGCAGTGCTTTGGGAAACAGACCCACCTGGCCCTGATGCACAGCAGCACTTAAAAGCATGGTCCATGCTGAAATCACCATCGGGAGCAACGATCTCATCCTCCGATTGTGTAGTTCAGAAAAGACCTTTTTTGCAGGCCCAGTCCTGTAGCATCAGGCAGAAATTCAGAGGCACTGTGCAACCTCAGCCCATTTATTCCCTTGTGCAAGGGACCTTTTTATCCCAGCCCACAGACATACTGATGCCCCTGCAGAAATTATTGTCGCCCTACGACTCCAGTAGACTCCACTGATAGTGCTTAAGTTTATATATGTAGCATTTAGGCAGGAGGTCCTGTATACCCAGTTCTCTAAACCACGGTATGTCTTCCATGTTATTTCCTCTTCTTGCCACTCCCCAGATGGTCCTGAAACATTGCAGGCATCCGTTGCATTTAGGAAATACAGACCTATCTCCAAGTATCCCACTCTCATTTGCATAACAAAGCTGAACTGATCTTTATTTCCTTTAGCATGTGTGCAGAACTAGACGTGAACGGGGAGAATTCGTTTTCAGGTTTTCACAGCACTGTAGGATTCTCCGGGTTGGTTCAGGGGGAGGGGGTGGTGTGTGTTTTCTTCCTTTTCTGGCATAAGGGCCCCTGGTTTTACTCCAAAAAATTAATTGATAGTCCATTAAAAACTTACAACATTTGTTCTGACTTCTACTTTTATTTTTAATTTCTATTATGCAATTCCATCTGAATAAAAAACCCTCTAGAAGGTGCAATATTGAGATGCAATATTGACTTGATTGTAGGAGATAATTCAATTTTTTCCCTAAACAAAATTTCATTGAAATTGTTGTATTTTCAGTGCTTCACTTTTGATAAATAGGCATCTTCCAATGGCCATATGTTCTATTGGAAAAATCTCAAGTCGTCCTAGTTGTATGCACCCAGATGATACTCAGTTTCATGATATGTTCCGTCGTATGGTATGTAGTACAGAAAGAAGAAAACAAGAAAGTGATAGCGGAAATGACACTGAGTCCTGTGCTTGCACTTCAGAATAAGCAGATTGGAGTCCAAGCATCACTTAAAGCTTCGAGTTCAGTAATTTTTATTTTGGTTTAGGATACAGAGTAATTTCTATTTATCTCAAATGGGGTTGTGTCCTTTATAGCCTGTTTATTCCAATGAAAAATGCCTACATAATCTGAACCTTTGACTGGCCAAATACTTATTAGTGGTTTTGCATGATATTCGGGTAATTCAGCTTCCGCTCTCCTTAAGCAGATGAAGTGGATGATAAAATTGGTTTGAATTCCTAGGAACTAGGAAGCAAAATACCATTGCAGACCTCAGCCTTAGTTTTTTTAATGTATCACCATTTCCCACCTGTACGTACATCTCTCTAATTTATAAAAGATGCTTTAAAAATAATTGCTACAAAAATGGAGAGATGCCTGATGTGGACTATACAAGTACCTAAAAAGATGAAGAGAATGAGCCCAGAATCTGGGTCCGTGGGGGCTGAGGGGGTCGTGAGAAAGCCTCGGTTTCTCTGCCTATACAGTTTCTGCTATGGCACTGGGGTTCACAGGGGAGAGATTCGCTTCAGGGGGTTAGAAAAGCTGAGAATTTTGACTCATGAGTGCAGACAGCTTGTACTGGTGTGGTAAGTGAAGTTACCTGCCCAAGATGACTGCTCTATCCCAACTCTACAAATATCTGACATTGTTTTGAAGCAACTCCTGAACCATAACAGTTTATTACTAAACATTTTCAAGAAACCCATCACCACTTATGATTTGGTTTATTACCTTGAAATGTGAGCCATGGCACTTCAAAATCTGCTTTGTGAGCATTTCAGGCAGCATTGTAGCAGTGGTGGATAGAGAGCTGGGTGGCAGCAACATTTGACATCCCAATACCTAGAACTGATTCTAAGTCATACCAATTCCTTTTGCTCTAGCATTGAGGTCAGGTGCATCCTCCATCTGTGCTCCATCTGCTCAGCAGGAATGCTGATCTGGTGTTCTGTACCTAATGCAGTATATCTATCTTGGTATTAGATTCGAAAAGGACAAAATGCCCTGAGGGAGATCTACAATGTATAAGTATTTTTAAAGATTTGGCTGAAAACGTTTAAACTTCATGCTTCAATGGTCAGCAGAAGATTTGCAGCAGATGAGATTTCTTTAAGCTCCCTTCAGAGTCCTTCTTTTCTATATTGATCTGGTTTTCCTTTTCCAAAGGATTCCTGGTTCTCAGAATATGAACAGAAGTTGCAAGAAAGCTCACTAGAGGCACAGACTTTATGCTAAGGCTCTCAGTATCTTGCTGAGATATTGACTGTCTTACGGCTGATGGAATTTCAGTCTTCTCCCCTCTTTGAAGTGTGTTCTAGGGATCCAGGGCTTTTTCTTGAGACAGTAACATATTCAAATTTAAAACCAATAGTTTATTTTACAATTGAATTTATTCCCTAGTGTCAAAGGGAAACTGAGGGAGAAAATCACTAGATTGTACAATGGAGTGAGTATCAAAGCAGGGAATGAAATCCCACGTTTAATACTGGCTTCTTGAAATCAAAGGCAAAGCTGACTGATGGGACCAGCTTTTCTGAAGATAGCTCCAGGCTCTTCATCTGTTTTCTGTCCATTTAACCTTTGAGTACTTATAGGCTAAAGTTCTAGGAAGTTCAGCTTAGCTAAGTATCCAGAATGGTAGGAACTCCTTTGAATGTTTATATTTTCAAACTGGACTGTAAGTTATTTAAGAACTGTGTTGAACAGAGTATTTTGTCACTTAGTGTCATAGGCCTAGCAAAATGCATTGTATGTCTAAACAAAGTTTTTTCAAAAGTTCATTGTATGAATTTAGTAAGAAAGAGTTCAGTAATTCCATCAGCATTTTTAAAGTTTGAAGAAGATTCAGGGTCCAAATATGCAACACTTCCCAGAAGAAAATGCCTGTTTCCTTTGTTGTTGCCTCCCAAACTGGCATGGTTAAAGGATTCGTTACTCAGCAGTGTTCTGGGTAAAAGATCAGGCTGGTTTGCATTTTTTTTGTAAGGCAGTTCACCCTTCCCCTGGCAGAAAAGGACAGTTGTATTTATACTGACAAGAACTGTAAATCAGAATTGGAATAGATGTTGGCACTGGCTCTTAATTATTCCTGGGAGTTGGGAATCAGGTACGGCTTGCATTTATACCACGACTCTAAAAGGCCACAGAGTACTTTCCAAAAACTGAACAATGCATGCCTCCGTTTTCTGTGGGTTTCAGCTATAGTAGGCTGCAGCCCACTGCTCAAACATCTGTTAAAGGAATGGGCCCATTAAAAGAACACAGCATCACTGGAGTGTGGTGATGCATTTTAAATGTCTTCTACTGTACTTTTTCATGCTTTTTTAGCCCTGTGGAAAAAAACAAGTTCTCCTCCAACTGGTCAGAAGCGTTCATACGAACTTACTTGCCTTGAGATTCACTATGAGTCACCCTGATTTCAGAGGATACTGCCCAGGTGTTCTTGTTTCTTAGCAGTTTTTTCTAAGCGAGTCTTCAAAAATCTCAGTTTTTTCTAGGGTGCAGGGATGTGGGGAGTTTAGTGTTTGTCAGGTTGTTTATGGAGGACTTAAAAGATCTTTGCTCTTTACCACTGTTGTTCATCACTGACCCATCAGGCCCATGGTGCCAGATAGCTGTAGGCTAACTGTTCTTCACCATGGGGCTGGTGGAATTTCGTGATAATTTTGCAAAGCCTCACTAGCCCCTAGACCATGCTTCCTTCTCTACTTATGTTTAAAGAGGTGGCTGTAAGTAAGTGCTTGCATATTCTATTGCAAGCCATCATGTTTTCAGAAGCATTTAGAGATTTGAGTCACAGCTTTCCCATATCAGGCAGCAAATACTGATTTGAGAAAGGAAGAGAGATCATTCCCTTGACCAAATTACAATTTTTTATTTTTACATCGCCCCAGCTGGAAATTACTCAGTTTCCCAGAACAGCCCCGCTGTTCCATACACTTCCATACATACATAAAAGGTGAACTGAAGCTGAAGGAGTTGTACTTTTGGTTTATTGTTATTATTTCATTTTTTAAACGGAAGTGTCCATTTCATTACTTTTTCTTTTACTGAAATTTGAAATCTTGAAGATCAGAATATGCATAACTCTATCATTATGATAAGGTGCTGAGCACCTTGGAAGCTGATAAAAAACAAGAGCATTAGGACCTTCTAGGATTGGTTGTCTAAAACCTTTTGAACAAAATTCATCTCTAGCTATACAATGTATAAGGTTTTATACAAATGTAAATTAAATGAAGGCATATTTCAGTTTCTTGATTTGCTGATATTTTGCTGTTTAGTATAACTCAAATGTCCCAGTCCCCTTTTTTGTATTGAACAAACCCCATGGGTGCTTAATCTGATGCACAGTGTTTATAGTTTAGGGAAGTAAATAATGACTTACCAGCATGTTATTCCTGCTGTGGGAAGACCATGAGAAGGGGTTGATTTAGCATGGGCATTTTGTTTCATTGCCACTGTCCCTATTGATTTCTCAATCTGTTTTAAAGGTTTGGTCAGGATCAGTGGCCAGGCTCGCCTGATACAACTCCTCCCTTTGGGGATGATGATGGCATATCACAGAATCATTAAAGGAAAAGACCTCAGAGATCATCAAATCCAGCCTTAGTATGACTTGGTAATTCCTAGGTTAAAGCTATGGGCACAAAGCAGTACTTACACTCAAATTGGACTTTCCTTGGTCTGAGTTGATGGCCACTTACTGTTGGGAACTTCCAAGAAACTGTTGATCCAGCCTTTGCTTTTGGAGAAATGAGACTGAAAACATCATGCCCTTTGAGTGTACCTGTCAGCACAAGGCAGTGGTTGGGTGCCACTGGGAGAGACAGCTCCCTGGAACCCCTATCTTCAGTGCCTCACATGTAGGGACCTTAACCTAAGCAAGGAATTTAAAGAAGAGCCTGTATAAACAGTCTGCAAATCCGACTGTAATGAGACATTCCTGAGGTGACTTCTGAACTTTCTCATCCCAGGTGGGTGAATTCTCCCTAGGTTGCAACCATGCTCTTCATGGAAGGTAGCAGAATAGAGAATGGATCACCAACAGTTGTTTCTTAGGCCTTGTAGTTGCAGACCTGTGACTGGGAGAAACATCTGAGGATGTCTGGGTTGTACAGGAGTTAACAGAGAGAGTGATTTAGGCCACCAAATGTGGATAGTTTATTGTGACCCTATTGTAACTTTTCTTATATTTTATATCTTCTACTGACTGCACAGTCCTGTGACCTGCCTTCTGGCTGTGATTTATTTTTCCTGTTAAGTCATTGTTCATCATTATGAGCTGAGATTATTTTTCTGTGTAAATTTAACAGAGAAGCATTCTTGAACTTGAACACATTTTTAATTTTTAAAAAGCAGCAGAACCCCCTTTGCCCGCCTATAATTATGATACTAAGCAATTATAACTCTTTACCCTTTGGTCTTCACAGCATTCTTGTCAGATTAGTACAGGGAGAGGCTTAAATCAGGACACTGCCACTGAACCACCTCACCAGCTATGGGCTTTGAACAGCTTTTTAAACCTGGATCCAAACAAAATCTTGTCTGAACAGCAAATGCAGAAACATGGCAGGGAAGCAAGGCCGTGCAGTCGTCAGATGCAGATGTAATTTTGTTGTTATTGCTAATGCTGAAATCCTGAAGGAACAAAACTTGATTGAGGAAGCTGTTGAAGGGGAAAGAAAGAGACCTGCTAATTGACCTTGGCAAGTGTCTGATGTCTTAGGAAGACTTGGAAGTTCTCTTGGGCAGTCTGAGAGAGGGTGAGCAGGCCTTCCTGGCCACCCAAAACTTGGCGTGAAGAGAGGAGCAGGTGCACCTGAGTAGGTCAGAGAGTGTTCCACTTGGCCTTTGGAGAATTTCAAAGGAACAGGTACAAGGCAGGCTGCACGTCTCGATTCTTCACAGAGGGAAGGTCATGGAAGTTGTGGAATTGTTGTTGTGTAGGCCTAGAGTATCAGGATGCTTGTCAGATGACAGAAGATATGTAGTGCTTGAAGCAGGGAGTCCTTACTTGACAGAATGAGACCTCTAGTTTTGCCTTTTCACTTGCAACACAGTGGGCTGAGTAATCCTTTCTCTTGCCATTTATATTTTCTTATACTTGCTTAGAAAAATGCAATGATATCCTCCTAGCTAAAACAAAGCCTGATATTTCTTAGTTGGAAAAGAACTATCCAAAAACTGGGTTAGATATACAAGTATTTAATTGTCAATTACATTTTTCTGTTCATGATACTTAACAGTGTTTTGCTTACCACTTGATTAATCTCTTTGTCCTGGTTTATAGTCTATATTTTTCCACCAACTCCAAAGGCTCCCTAACCTTTGTTACTTCTTGCTTGAGAGTCTTTATGGATTTGTATCTCACTTCTCACTTAACCATTTCTTTCCCTTTTCTCTCCCTTTGCTATCCAAATATAAGTTCATAATTTTTACTATGGGTAAGGAACCCCATTTGTATTTGTCCCAAACTTTGAGGTCCACTAAAAGAGGGCAGGGGGAGAAACTAGAATGGAGTGAGTCATCTTTCTTGGCTCCTTGAAAGCTGGAACCAACTTCAAAAGGAGCCTCAACTTGGGGGCAGTTGCACAGATGAATCCCAAACCTTTTTACGTTCTTCCCTTTCCTCCTTCTCTCTCCTCATGTAGTCCAAACAGATTTGGCAATTTCAGTTAAGCACGTCTGTGCAGTTTTTTAAAATCCATTACATAAGTTTGTTAGTTTAAGACTCTCTTTTTCAACATATGAGCCTAAAATGGCTTTGATTTAAAAATGGAACTTGGCAGGGAATTTGTTCATATGGTAAGATTTTTTTTTTCTTAGTTTGGTTTCATTTATAATATGTTTTAATCATTTTTGGTGTTTTCAAAACAAATGGTGAAATATGTTTTTTTTTTCTTCAATTTTTGGCTACCCTCCTCTGAAAGGCCTTACTTCTCCCTGTGTGTTTAATTTGGTGCTTAAAAAAGCCTTTTTAGATAGAGGCTGCAGAATGTAGACTTAACATCCCTGTGAGGAGGGAAAATTCAGACATAGATCTTGCTGGCCAGAACTTTGCATCTCAGGGCTTTTCTCTGGTAGAAAGCAGAAGGGTCACTAACTGGATCTCAGAGTATGTACAAATATGGGAAACAAGTGAAATACAAGGAAAAGAAAGGAGGGAAACAAGGGGGACAACACTGTTTCTATATTCACGATCACTGCATCACAATTATCTGAGCAGTTATTATTTTAAGGAAATTCTTTTCACAGTCTCAGATGCAGCAAAGCAGATTGCTGCCAAGCACAACTCTTTCTTCTAGTTCCTGAACAGAGGGGCTCTGCATTCTCTGATTGGCCCTAATTGCCCTGAGTTTTCTTACAGAGGTTTTCCTTCATGATCTCCTTAGCACATAGATTAACCCATAGAAGAGATTTTTGCCCTTTAGCAGGTGGTTCAGACCATGCATCCTGTTAAAATCTGTACAGTGGAACTGGGTTCTAATTTTTTGAGTGATCTTCTCTTCCTGTGCAAAGGTCCCAACTTTGTGGGAAGTTGGGCAGCAGGGTACAAGTTAAAGCTGTATTCAGTCTGGAACCTGGGAATAAATGCTTTTAAAAGAAATGCAAGGCTGACCACCTGGGCCGCCAGTTGCACCCAGCTATGTAGGAGACCCCAGCTTGTGTTTATACACAGACTGGCTGAAACAAAATGCATGTTGCTTTTGCAAGGGATAACTGCAGAGAAGAGCACTATCAATCTGAAGAGCAGCCCCTTTTTTGAAAAGGGACAGGGCCTGAAAAAAAAATCTCCTCTAAGCATCCTTTGTGGGAAAACCAGTTGCCATTGCTGACAATGAGAAGGAAGTAGACACTGCAAAGGAAAGGATCCACCATAGGAAACTATGGTAGAGGGGGAAAAACCTGAAACTACACTTCATTCTGGTTAAGGCTGATATATGAGGTAGAGGGAAGAATCTTTTAGGCTCAGAGATGGGCTTTAGAAGATCAGCCAGAAACAAGCACACGCAAAAATAAGAAGGCAGAAGGCGTGGGTGGTTATGGGGATTAGTACTGACATATGGAGCCTATCAGCTTGAAGTTACATGTTTAAATCTGACCTAGGTCAGTCATGCCCCAAAGTCATTACGTCATTACTGTCGAACAGCTGTTGGGTGGCCTCTGTGAAATGACTTAGGGGTTTGAGCCCAGTTTCTAATGGTAGGTGTCCAAATTACCCATAACCCATCTATATTAATTACCTCCCTATGTCTGGCAATCTCACCAGAAGGACCAAATAGTAAGGGTTCACCACAGAGATTGAGCTGTCCTGTTTTATCTTGGGTGGCACTTCAAGGAAGGGGCTGAAGAACTTTGGGAAAAGTATCATAGGAGAAGACAGCGCATCCCCTGCTCTGTGGTTAAAGTCAGACTACTGGTTTTCAAATCCCTTAGACCTGGAGATTTCACTAATGCTGCATTTACTCTTGAAGTCAGCAGAAGGTATTTCATAACTGACTGCTTGCATGATGTTGAATATACATCATTTGGTTTCTACTTTCGGATCATAATAGTATAAACAGGAAAACTACATTTTGAATTCATTAAGTTCTTCCTCCGCTGTTTATAAAAGATAAAAACTTCTCTCTCCTTTTTTTTTCCTAAGGATTGATTGGTGTCATGTACATATTCGTTCACTTCTGTTTATGCAAGATAATAAGAGTATTAACATGGAGGTGGAATAATGGTGTTTATAGTTCCATCACCACTGTTTATATAAGATAAAAACAGTTTAAAAAAAATGAAAAAAAAAGAAAAATAGTGAGAGAACATTTGCTGTTATGTACATATTTTATTTTCTTCCACTTCTGTTTGTAAAGAATGTAAAAGAAAAAAAGTGTTGCAAGTTGAAGAGGAGTTGATTCTGTTTGTAATACTTCTGTGCTGTTTACCTAAGATAAATTAATTTAGAGTTGATGTAATGACTATCTTGGGAGAAGAGAATTGGGGTGAAAGAAGGACTGCTGGGGTTATGTCTGATACTCTTAGTACCTTGTAATCCTTTCCTTTATTAAGAAACATGAAAGATGTATACTGAATCTTTCTAGTGGGAATACGATACCACCGGTGAGGCTGGGGACACTCGGTGCTGTCACGCCAGCTAACACTGCGGCCGCTACCGGAGGGGTTGGAGGCTTTTGCTGGCAAGAGAACTCTCAGAACAGAAAGGATACTACAATAGTCTGAAAAGATCTCATGAACGTTAAACCCCTTGGTATCATTGTCCATGGACTTAGTCCAATAATTGTGTGCCTGTATGACTCTGTTTTGTTCTGCAGCTTTGAAGTCTAATCCTAATTCCTTCAGGGAGAAAGGCTTGTAAAATGCCTGCATTTCAGAGAGACAGAGAAATACTACCTTTGATGCAAGCTCTATTGTCAGTCCCGCTCAGTCCTTCTGATTCACCCCTGCTCCTGCCCTGTGCATGGGCATATTGACAGATGAGGGAAGCTGGCAGATGTGAATGTTTCCTTGGGATGAGCACTGATGCACTGTTTCTCAGTGTCAACCAGAAAGGCCACTTATACCTAATAAAAGAGCAACTGTGTGGACATTAACACACACGCAGACAAAAAGTCCGTGAGTATTCACTTACTTTTACAAATGAGTTTGCTCCGGCTGTAGTCACGCCCTTTGTGTGTTTGCTTTGTGCAAACATTCAAGAAAGGCAGGCTTTGCTCTAGTCAAAGCAAACGGCCCGCTTGAAAAATCACATGTTCATATACTTTCAGGTACTGAACTATCAGCTCACACACATACCGTGTAAGTGGTAAGTGCTGTGACAGACAGCTTTCTGCACATGCTTTTTACCTTCCTTTGTGCAGGTAAAGGAATCAGCCCAGGAGCTGCCCTGACCTTCTCCAAATGGTGATGGACATACATATAAGATTAGCTTAAGGAAAAATAGTGAGAGAAAATCAAACTGCATCCCTAACTAGAAAGCTATAGAGTGAGTATTAGTAAATATAGTATTGCATCAAAAATGCTTTTTGTCTTACAGAAGAAGTTACTGTCTTTTATAATTTCATAGTGACATTTTTCTCTCCTGTAACCCCGAATGTGTGATGTCTTCGTCTCTTCTTCCCAATTCTTATTTCAGCTCTATAAATGGTCTTTACAAAGCAAACCATTTAAGCACATGCATAAGTCCATTTCTGTTAAGGTAGTAAGGGTTAAAGTTAGGGAAGTAAAGGTTAAATTTTAACTACATGCTTGAATCCCGTTGCGTTCACACATCTGAAGTTAAGCATGGGCTTAAGTAAATGGTTTGTGGGTTCAATGGTTTAACGTTAATCCAGTCAGGATCCAAAACCAATGCTGTACATCAGTTGTGTGACATAGTCTATTGCATTGCCTGATCCCACCTTTGCACCCCTGCTCCAAATGTCAAGTACTTGAAGCAGATCGTATATGTTTAGTGAGCAGAATTGCCCAAGGTAGATGAAAAAAATAAGCTGCATTGGGAAAAAATTGCAATTTGCAGATGGGCCTTCCAGAAGTGGATAAGGGTTCCTTGAAAATGTCTCTCTACTAATTGCCAGCCCCTATTGCCCTTAGTGCATCTACATGGAAGTGGATGCAAAGAGCAGGGATAGATCTCTCAGCAGGCTGAGGAGTTTAAAGGAGCTTCAATCAGAAAGTTTTGTTTTTCAGATGAATATATATTGTCATGGGTACAAAATGACATTTCCTGAAGTGAAGGCCATTCTCATCTGTCTCAGAGCATTCCAACATACAATACTATGTGTCTTAATTATGGTGTTTCTGTGTCTAAAAAAGGCTCAGAAATTTCACTTTTCAGAGTTGTCTAATCAAGTTGCTCCACCTTGCTATTAGGCATGAATGGCAGTCAGTGCTCCAGGGAAGCCTGAAATTGAAAGAGCAGCAGGTGGGGAGCAGTGGGTCAGGATGGGTATGCATTTAGGAGAGCTGTGTGGGGAGTCCAGAAGTAGAATAGCGGGAAGTGCTGTAAATTGGATTGAACACGTTGCTAGTGGACAGGGTGAAAGATTATACAGCATTTGTCTGTGTGACCATAATGAGCTTTTTTCCCATAAAAGATTTGGGGAGAAAGTACTTTGTATGAATAGGGTCCCTTTAAGAAGCACTTTTAAAAGAGCTCATTTTCGATTCCAATCATGTATATGCCCCAGCAAGACTGTAGCCAGATGCTTGTAGATCTGAAGAAAACAGCCCAACCCTTTTCCTATCATCTACCAGAGATGACAGACTTTAAAAACTCAATGGCACTTTCGATAACTTCTAACAAGAACTGGGACTTGCCTGGCTCCATTTGTCTGGTCAATGCTGTATTTCTCTGATTTATCCCATGGAGATTTTCAGCAGAACTTTACACTTAGTGTCTAAATTAATGATATTCCTTCCTTTTTGCCATGACAAAAACCACTCTGCACTATATACATTATGCTAAAGTTTTTGTCATGGATGTAATCTGTAAAAGCTTTTTCAGCTTCATCGTTTTGACAATCTGATTCCATTAAACCCTTCCCAGGGATCGCTTTTGTATGGTGTGCATGGGGGAGACTGTTTGCTCACATGGTTTTCCCTTCATTGAAGCTAGAAAACAGTGATCATCTCCCAGGTTACATGGTATGTCTTTCCACTGACCTGTCCCCAGGAAAACATATTTTAAGGAAACAGAGGCATTTTCTGTATAGCCCTCCTAGTAAACAGAGTCTTCTCATTAGTCTAGTCCATAACTTTTCTTCAAGGCTCTTTTAGGATGGAGACGTGACCTTAGCTCTTAAGCTGTATAGATTGGTTTGTTGATATCTCTGTGCAGTAAAAGGCTCTGAATACATAAGACATTTCTCAGTATTTTTCACCATTTCACTTGCACTGAAATGGAAATTGTTGAGTGCTTTGAATAAGGAAACTCTCTAGTTGTTCTCAAATACATGGTTAACTTAAAATCCTCCAGTGAAGATTCACCACAATATGGTGATACCTCTGCCAGATACCTTGCACTATTGGGGGTTCCAAAGGCGTCTGTTGCCTCTGATTCTGCCACAGTGGCAAGTGATAGATGCTGCTGATAAAGCTAGAGCTGATAAATGATAGAGTTGATAATGAAAGAAAAAAAGATGCTTTATTTTAAAATTCATCCCCTCACAGCATACTTTCTAAGGAAGTTTGTTGTTTTAATCTCAGTTTTATGGCAATCAGGAAACTAAGATTTTGTGGTGAAAGCAGATAGGAGCTGGGGGGAAATCCGATCCCACAAAACCTATGTTTGTCTTCAAGGAATGCTTTTTATCTGCCTTTGCTACAAGGGAACATGGTGTAGAGGTACCTCTTTGCTTCACTCTCAGTGAAGTCAGTAGAGCTTTTCATGTCGACCTGGGTGATGGGCATGACCATCAGTCTTTTTTGGGATAACTGGAAGTGCAGAATAGCATTGCCTACAGCCTGCTTTAGCATAAAACCAAAATCTATCTCAGTAGGCTTCCAAGAGTGTCAAAGCATCTCAGGTTCATTAATTCATTTATCCATGCCACAAACCAAAAGTAAATTTTAAAGTGTTGGGGTTTGAGGGTTTTTTTGCCACCTGCTAATAACTTTGCCTTCCTTACTTGTCCAGAGTGTTTCCACAGATACTCATATTTCTCAACCTGACAGCTTTCTGATCCCCAAGACTGAATAGCTGGGTTATCTCAGCTACCCATCTTACATGAAATTTGTGTCCCTCATTTTAAATAGCAAAAGCACTGTCTGCATGAACAGACCATTATCCTGGTTGGGTTGTTAAAGTTACTGTAATGCTGACTTTATTTTCTTGTAACAGTTCAGAACAAAATGTTTCCTTTGGAAGGTCTCAGACCTCTATCCTCCCAACTCCTAATCACAGTAATATCCAACCTCAAGGAGTCATTAGTGAAGACTCACAATATCCTGTAACAAGTCAGCTATGAAGAAATTGGCGTAGTTTATCTCTTTGATTCATATGTGTATGAAAATAATGGGTTGCAAAATAAAGCTAGCATTGCTCTCATGCTATACAGTATCTACTGGATTTGAGTCTTTCCTCCCCTACCCACTTGTCTCCCAAACTAACCCTGAATATAGTTCTGCAATCACATGTGAGACAGGGTCCATCTATAGAAGTGACATTTTCTTAGACTATAAGGCCTGTTTATTGTGCTGCTTCTTAAACTGACTCACCTATAAACCTCCTTTTGATCATGGTAAGTTGTTGCATTTTTAGATAACTGGGAAAATGGTGTGATGATTATATTCAAATCCAACCCATAAGGAAGGGTTTATGTTTCTGAATTGAATGGATGCAGTGAACTATGTAAACTGAGTTTGAATAAGTTCTTGGAATTATTTGGTTTTGGTTTTGGTTTTGTCTTTGTGAAATGGACATTTAGCTTTACAGGAAAGCTGATAAGTAGCATAAACTATGGCTCACCACTAAGAGACTTTGTAAAATCTCTGTGTCTGCTGTTTGGTTTGGCTTCAGCAATCAAAGGGATTGGCTTTTCTTCACTGAAAGGAGCATGCAGGTGGCTTTTCAGGTTTCTGTAAGGATTTTTCTTCTCATTTGATGTGATAGAGGCTCTAAACTGGGCATCAAAAGATGTGAGTTCATTTTGTAGTTCTCCTTTAGTATTGATCAGCTTCAAGATTAGTTTAGCTTTCTCTTCTTTACTTTTTTCATTCCATACAATTGGAATAAGGACAATTACCCCTATAAAGCAAAAAGTGATGTTCAGCTCATTGGTGGTTTGTTTGGGTTTTTTTACAAATAAAGCTTCTGAGACCATGTATATTGAATTTCACGGCTTTAGGGCATGTTAGTTGCTCTCTGTAGCTGTACAGATATGGATAAGCTGTACTGTTTTGGGGAAAACTGGGAAGTTTGGAAAACTAAAGAAATAATTCAGACAGTCAGGAAGCGTATCCTACAATTCAGTTATGAGTATTATTTCTACTTGTTGACTGGGTCAGCAAATGAAATTGCCAGGCTGAGATAGCCCAAGATGGTTTGGTTGTTCAGGAGAGGAAGTTCAGGACTGTAACAGAAGTGTTGCTTTATAGGCTGAGTCCTACTAAAGAAGGTGCTAGCTACTCACAAGTGTGACTTCTTTTATATTATGTCTGACTGGGGCATATACCTTTTCCCTTCAGTTACATTTTGCAATAATTTGATTCAGTCGACTACCCTGTCTTGTCCTCTATCTATATTATCAAATGGATACTCCAATTAAGTTGGAGTAAAAAATGCCATCTAAGCTAGTCTACTGTTGCACAACCTAAACTCCCTTCCTGCAGCATCATGTAGGTGGTGAGAGTCAGGGAGGGAAGCATGTCAAAGTTAAACTAACACAACTAGGATTCAAGAGGTGAGGTGGTTTGGATATATTAGCAGTAAAATTTAGGATTAGGTACGGGATGCTATAAAATACCATCAGATTTGCTGATAAGAGGGATCAGATTCAATGATAAGAGACTGCATTCTTGACACTTCAGCTGTGCATCCCCATATAAAAGAGCAATGAAAAACTTAGTTCCTCTGAAACTCAGTTGTCAGGGCACGCACCACAAAAGTAACAGCTTTTCTACAGAGTACACTGTTCTCATACCAAATATGAAATGGAGAGTATTGTTCCCAGAAGCCGTTTTAGTGGATCTTTATAAGGTAGTTTTGATTTATTTTAATAGGCATAAAGTGAGAAGAAACGGGTGAAAAATAAATTCCAAAGTATTGATTATGGCCTTTTAGGAAAAAAACAAGTTGGTTCTCCTTCTGGAAAGCTCAGACAAAGCACATACTTAACTTGTCTTTGTAGATGCCGAAGGCTTAACACTGCATACAGAAGTACAGCTGCGTAACCCTGGTGACTTCAGTGGGTCTGCAGGGGTTTAAAGGAAAGTGAAATACTTTTGCAATGCTTTTAGTCTTGTTCCAAATGTTGCATACTGTCACAAGAACACAATTCATGTTCGAAGCAGCACAAATGATAAAAAAATGGAGCAGAAACCATATGCTATCCTATCCTTCAAGAATTTGCTGTTCTTGTGTACAGTCTCTGTCAGGATAAGATTTTCCTACAGGTCTTCGTATAGTCAAGTTCCGATTTCTTTACTGGATAGGCAGATACCCTTTGCCCCCCCAGCACCCATGGATGATGCAGACCCCCACATCCCTGCACAACCCTCCAGTCCCCTTGCAGCTCAGGCTTCACAGTGTCCCCCACCCTAGCTGAGCCTGTTCTCAGAGCATCGTGGTACTCGCAAACTCAGCCAGTGCCCTTTAGTTCTGATCTGCAGTGCCATCAGGGAAAAATGATATATCGGAGTACTTATGTCCCAAATTGAATGTTAGTCAGACATTAAAATGAAAGAAATATTATGGGGAGTCAGCACGTCTCACTGTGGAAATAAATTACATAGAGTGGGGTGTCATGGCTCTTGGGACTGCATATGGTCCAAAGACACCATTTAGAGAAGTGATCACAACACAGCCAGGTTTATCAGATCATGCTGGAGGAACATTAATACCCAGAAAGAAAATCATAATTAGCAACAGAAAGCTCCCAACCAATAACTTAAACTCATTTTCCAGGGTCACTTCCTCACATTAGTAACCTATTTGTATGTATCACTAGATTTTATAGTAATTATCTCCTTATTAATAGTAACTTCACTAATTGCTATTATTAATAAAGATGCATTTAGTTCCTAATACCTTATTTGCTCAGCTTAACATTTTAGTTACTGAAGTTGAGTCTGCCTAAATAATTCAGTATTATTTGATTGTATTTTCTTGTGCTGTGTAGTCCAGTTTTGGAACTGCTGAATTCAGGACAGATACTTGAGAGGGTGCAGGGAACACTGAACTGACCCTGCACTAGAACTGCAAATCTCCAAGCAGGGAACCAGAAGATATGCTTCACTGCTTATCCAGCTTGCAATAAGGAGAGCACAATTTGATGTGGCTATGGTGTAAGGCAACAGATCTAACTTGTGAGCTGCCAGTTCAACCACGTTCCATCAGAACAGAAAATTCACCTACAGGTGTGAGCAGAGACAAGACGTAATTTTTAAGGTATGATCCTGAAAGGCAGAACTTTTAGCTATATATCTTTGTATATTTAGGTAGTTATGTTTACTGTTTTCTTCTGTTTAAGGTTTCAGAGCTAAGTTCCAACATATTGCTACAAATTCCTCAAAGATGTAGTCAGTGGTTAGAGTTACTGAAAGATAAAAGTAGTACTATTTCAGGCCATCTTTAAGTCAAGGTGCGTGCTCAAAATACTACGTTTACATTAGAAAACAAGAATCTGTTTAACATTTTCCTTCCTCATTTTTGGCTACCTTTGCTCTCACCCTGAGCCTCTTAAAGGAACTAAAGCTGTAATGCGCTGTTGCTTCCAGAGAGCTCTCCTGCTCTTCTTTTAAAGATGTTTTCCTCAGAGGTGGTGCTTTGTATAGAGACTTTCCTTGACTGCAGTTCTTAGGGAGCAGGAGACCTCCAAAGGATGTTAATTAGAGTTCAGTTTGCAGATGCAAGAGATTACTTTTCTTATTTCATCTGTCTCATTGTTTTCACTGAGAACAGCTGTTAGGACTTATTTTGGGCTAAGTTACCTGTGGTATGAGTCAGCTTGATGTCTTTTTGAATTAGCTTATATATACATGAAAGTCCAAATTTTGATTGCATTAATTTCTTTTGTCTTATCAAAACATAATATTATCAAGCCTTCTTGGCAAACAGAGTATGCTGAAACATCTATTCCATCAAGACTTTTCTTTTGTATTTTCTAGTTAAGGGTCCGTGAAGTTTCTGGTTTATAAAAGCATTTTTATGTGTGTGCATGTGTATCACACATTTAAAGTCTCCTTTTCTCAGTACATATTTCTCAATTTGAAAAAGACAAGACTAAAATTTTAACTATTCTTAATTAAAAAAAAAAAAATTAAAAGGCTCCTTTGACTAAATTTTCCAGCTCAAATATAACAATGATACTTTCACACTAGTGAAAGAAAATATAACCTTGAGCTGTGTTATAAATCCTCTACAGTATGTGTTGAGGTAAACTGCAAGGCGTTGTCTTCAAATTTGAGAGAGGAAACAGTCAGTTGCCTTTTCTATTATCTTGTGCACTGTAGCTTCTAAACATGCTCTGTCTTTGGAAAATGAGTGATGGAAGTATTATTGATAAATATTGATTCAAAATTGTTCTCAAGTCATGATTGCATTCTCTACAGAACAACAGTTTGGCTGTTTATTGCTTTAAAAAGGGCATGTGCACCTGTAGGTGGGTAGATTTTTTCAAATTCTTTAATGATACAGAGCAAAAATACATATATGTGTACCAATGTTTGCAAACGTATGTTAATTCTAATGTAAATAGAAAAACTCCCTGTCATTTCTCAAAGATCATTTTATTTTGATTCTCCAGTATTGTAGATTAAGAGTTGATACATGGCCATATAATTGGTTCTAAAGCTGAATTTGCAGTGTCCTCTTCTATATGAGCTTTCTTCCTTACTGCGATAAGTTTTCAGTTGTAAAACCATCCCTCAGTTCATCTCTTTCCTAGCACCAGCTCAACCGAGTGATGGTAATTTCCCTTTGTATTACGTAGAGTAGCCAGCCCTTCTCTTCAGTCTTGTATGACTAAATAAGTCCATGAGGACAGGGGCCAGGCTGTGGAGCTTCCTCCTCTAGGAGGCACACAGAGGTAAAGATGCAGAGGAAGAAGAGGAATCTGCCCAGTTAATCTTTTGCAAAGACTTGCTCGATATCAAAGGGAGCAGAATTAGGCCTCTGCAGAGGTCAAGATCCATAGAACTGCTTTTCTCTGATGGACCTTTTGGGCCACTTCTGTACTGTGATACTCTGCTTAAGTAGGTGTCATTATCAGTCCCTAAGCAGACACCATTGTGCAGTGAAGCCTGTTAATATAGGTGACTGAAATTCCACATATTTTGACTGCTAAAGGAGGTGGCCACAGGAAAAAAAAAAAAAAGGAGAGGGAGAACTTGAGGATCATTTTCCTCTCTGTGTTGCCATGTCACTTTTTCTGATGTGGCCCCTTGCCTCGTGTGTGACATCTGTGGCTAAGGCGTTGTCATATTTCTGGTATGCTAACATAACATTTGACTGCCTTCCTCTGCATTCTTGTAATTAACTCCTAATATTAAAGCACTTTCCATCTCTGGATTCCTCAGCAAGCTGATTGAAAGGTGATTTAATTGCACAGCATTGCCAAGAAACATGTTAGGTGATTGCTGGCTGTAGTAAGAAGTAATGGGAAGGTAATAGGAGATATCACAGGGACTAAGATTCTGCTGGCCATTAGCAGAGGTGACTTCAAAAGGCAAATGATAATTAGTATAGATTTCACTGAAACAAGTTTCCATCTGCTGCTAGTCACTGAGATTTTGAGCTGCTCTCCTATTAAGGATTTGCATGTATGTTCCTGGGTTCTCAGTGAAAAGGACACTTAGGGGAAAAGGGTATAAATCAACAAATAACTGTGTAACCTGCAGAAATATAAATCTATGTAGATTAATCCGTGTTTCCTAAATTGCATACTAGATTGTAATTCAATCAAAGGGTAGGGGTCTTGTGACGTTTATGAACATTTATGGATAGTATGAACACTCAGATTAAATGTCAAACCTGGTATTCAGTTTAGAATCATGTATTATTGTTATTCATTAATATATGAAAACAACAATTATATCCACTAAAATCCTCAATTTAATTTTGCTGTAATCTGTCTCGGCTGTGTCAGAAATGCAGTGCAGCCTCTTTGCCCCCTCAGATCATTTAAAGGGCTCCACTGAATTTCAACTGTCTGCTCTTTCACTGCATTCCCCCAGAATGGCACTGGCTCCATTTGACCCCCTCTGAACTGCAGAATTCTCTAGTAAATTATTTTCTTTATCTTCCACTGGGATTAAATTTTAGTTTAGATAGCAGGTGTAGTGCATTCAGAAGGGGAGGGGAAACAAGACTGCATCTTAGATCCAATTCACTGAGTAGATTACATATGATGAAGCTGTGCCCTTCACTGGTTTATGTCAGTAAAGGGTGAAAATATTTCCAGGCAGACCAGTCATTTTAGGATTATCTGAATCTGTTATCAGTCCTTCAATCCTGCTTCTTCCCAGCCTGGGGCTGAAGGAATGCTCACCTTGGTAGTGCAGTATATCAGAGAGATCCTAAATCACTTTGCAAAAATGGAGCAGAATTGCATTTGAAGCAGGTTAACTCAAGCCATTTAGTGAATAAATTCTAAGAAGCAACTGAATGCCAATTGCAAAAATGTTTTTGACACCTAAGATATTCTCAATATTCTCAAGTCCCTGCATGGTTTACGGCCCAAATTTCACTGACTTCCAGTGGACTTTGACTTGAATGCCTCAGTCACTTTTGAAAATTGTAGTTAGCCTCATAAATCTATTATCTGCTTATATAAAGTAACTCATACCACTGGCTTTCACCATCTCAACTCCCCATAAATAGAAATTCTTCAGTGTTTAGGAACCTTATTCTCATTAAACTCAGGGGGGACTAGATTCCTAAATAGCCTTAACATTCAAATCTTGCTTGTCTTTTAGTCTTTGTGATTTAAATAAAATTTATTCAGGTAGCAAAGAAAGAGAAAGAGAGCAGAATCTGGCTGCAATGAAGGAAGGACAGGCTTAAGATTAGCCCTTGGTTATTCTGTCCAATGGCCAAAATGGCTTCTAAATAATAATGATTCATTAACACTTGGAATTCAATATAGAAAACATCAGTGGATTCCATTTGTCCATTCCACCAAACAGAGCCATACTGGGTTGAAAACAAATTACATAAATTGAGACAGGATACTATTCTGCTTCTAACAGAGCGACCTGGAGAAAACAGTGAGCTTTCTTAGACTTCATTTTCTTATGTTGTTATATAATAATATATCTTGAAGAAATCTACTGTGTTAATCTAATGTAATTAGGTTAAATGTCTCTAGTGACCAACAGTGCCATATCATAAAATGTTTCACCCCAGCATTTTAATGGTTCAGGTTCTGCTCATGGTTTCAATTAAGTTAGCATGATTGCACAGGGCAGTGACAACAGGATTTGGCCCACTTCTCTCCCGCATACGTGTTCTGCAGTTATCTAACCTGGAATGAATCATAGCTTCCTCAGACACGTCTTGTTTTTCCAGTACTTTACAGGGCAAGTTTTGTTTTCGTATATTTTCTTTTGAACAAAACTGGTAATCAAGTGTCCAGACCAATTGCAATCATTTAAAAAATTACGGTGTTTCAGTTCTGGTGATTTGCCAGATCCTGGTTTGCACCTTCTAGTATATTGTGCCTGTCTAAAATTACCCTACGGTTTTAATAAGGCACGACAATCTCGTTCACTTCTTACAGCAAATTTGGTGGTAATGTTGGTTTAAGTCATTACTCAGCACCTCCAGAATCTCAGGCTGTAATCTGTAGAATTCTTTGGCATCCATGTTGTCAAAGTTGCTTGACGTTTTCCCTTAAGAGACCTTGTTTTATGTTGCTTATAACAGAGCCAAACACTAACCACTCAGCCTAAAATTTTCCATTCTCTGAGTTTTTTTTCCCATACTGGATGCCTCCCACTTTTTTTTTCTTTTACTTTTTTTTTCTTTTTTTTTTTTTTTTTTTTTTTTTTTTTTTTTTAAACTCTGGGCCTCCAAGGCACATTCTTTGGCTCAGACCTCTTGTCTCAGGTTCTTCCTTGGTTTGCAGCTCACTGTCCCATCTGCCCAGAACCGTAAAAGAAATACTACCCAACTACCAGCCCCTAACAGTCCTTCACATATCATTTATTACAGATGAGCCTATGGGCTTCCATGATTAAATCTTCAGGAGCAATGTAAAGGAGAATAAGGGATACATGCTTAGCAATGGAGATTTTTTTCCACAGGAGAACTTCCCCCTTAAAGTTCATTAGAATAATAGCTTCTTGAAAGTAAGACCTTCTCTCCACCAGCCTGATCTTGCCCTTCCTTTCTTTTTATGTCATTTCAGCTTTTCAATCTGGGCAGAATCCATCCTGTTATCTGTCTCATGCAAGTCTTCCTTACATGTGGGAGCAGTCAGCTTCTTTAAAGAGAAATTTACTGTTAAACAGGGCCTCTCTGGGTGGCCTATCTGAAGGATGCTGTAAACATCTTGTTTCCTGCTCTACAGCTTTTATGATTCTCTCTGCTCTTTCCTCTATTTCTTCCACCTCCCTTGCCAGTGACCAACCACTAGATATGCAAAAATGCTTTCTCTCACACTCTCCTCTACCAGGACCATAAGTCCCACAAATAGTTGCTACAACTCTGAACAAATTTTCTGCCTGCCTTTCCTCTCTCTCTGCTGTGAGAGCTCCTCTCTTTTCCTTCACTGTCTCGTCATATTTGTATTTCTCTACCTCTTCCTGTAACTAGACAGGAAACAATGGTTGAGGGCCATGTCTTAAGTACTGTAGCACAAACATGGGTCTCATGGTCTTTGTCCACTGTGCTCCTCATTCCCTGATAGCAACCTTATGGAGAGCTCTGTCTGGTCTGTCTACCAAAATTTTTTTCAGCTTGGTGAAGGGAAGCAGGGACAGGACTGATTTGTAGCTCTGAACATTTGGGGAGCGTCTGCCTTTGTTTTGTGTGTCCAACAGGAGTATATCTTCTTGTTACAATTCAGAGCATCAGGCTTTGATTAATATTGTTTATTGCTTCATCCCAGGTTAATATGTTTTGGAAATAAATATGGAAATAAATATATTGACAATAAAGCTTAGATACTCCATAGCAGACCTGTAGTCTACCAAAAGTTTGCAATCCTTTAGCCATTCCACTTTCATGCAGTCATTTTTTTCTTAGGGGTCTCAGGGTAACAAATCAATCAAATCCGAAAGGTACTATGTTGACAGAAGGAACTAAGACAACACAATTTTTCTGTGCAGCTATCAGCTGTAATGTAAGCATTCTCAGCCCTAATAATAAGCCTAACCCCTCTTCTGTGAAGGTCAGGATTGAGAAGGCGAGTTCTGTTTCAGAATCCTGTATATCTGGCATGACTGGTAAGAAGGATGCCATTCAAGTCTGGCAGTGTTTTTGTGATAAGAGCATTTGTCCGTAGGAGCCACAAGCCTATTTCACGGAGACTGTTGAAAGGCCACCAGAGAATATTTAGTCTTTGCTGGCTTGGAATTATTCCAAGACTGAAAGGCTCCTGAACCACTACCAGTTTTCTCAGCTCCAGAGTTCTGGGGTCAGGTAGTTTAAAGCCTCCAAGATCTATGCAGTTTGTGAATTTAAAACACCTTTTTTTTTTTTACCTCTTCTGTGGGAATTGCTACCATCTGTAAGTCTCCTCGATCCCTGTTTTATATTGGTATAATTTAGTGTGTTTATTGTAACTTGATTTCCTTTTTTCTTTCTCCCTTTTCTTCTCAGATCACTCACAATCAGTTTGTGGCCTTTCTCTGAAGGAACCTTTTCTGTCTCTTGAGTAAGTATTTATACTAAACATTTTATACTTTTCATTGGTATGAGTTGTGAAGTTCCATCAAAGTTAGCCCAGGGCCCTTGTAAACTTTTCTGTTGCTCCCCATGGCCACAGGACTCAATATTGAGTTTTTCTTCTAATGCAGTCCAAGATTTCGATGCAGTGTCACCTTATGAGACTCAGATTTTAGTTCAGTGACATTGTGTGATTGATTGATCTGGAATTTATATGTGCATTTCTGGATGACAATATGGACGGTGTTTGTTTATACGTGGGAATATACTTGTCCTGATGGCCATTATGCCGTTGTGCTCTAATTCAAAATAAAACGGTATTCCATCCTGTGCAAGTGCACAACAAGTACAAAAAACAGTCAACTAGCATTGCTACCTGTCCTTGATGAAATTTGACCTTGTGGCATGGGACTCTTCTTTACGCAGTCCTGAGTGCTCTCTGACCTGCTCTTCTTATATGGGTAGATTAAATATGCTGTATTTTGTTTGACACCTGACCGTGTCAGGATTAAAAATCTATTAGTGGTTTCTTTGGAAGATGTTATGCAGGATTCTCTTCTCATCTGGTCTCCCTTTCACTTGAGTTTGGATACTGCTATATAGGTTGTTGATTTGGTGACCTTTTTAAGTGAAGAAAATACTATATTTGTTCAGAGTGTTGCATTTTTAAGACCCAGAACGAGAAGAATTAATTATTTCATAGTTTAAGTTTTGTTTTTTCCTTTTTTGGGGAATAAGGATCCTTTGGGAGTGTTTGTTTGTTATCATTTGAGTTTTAATTTTGTCAGGTTCTGACACATGATGGTTTTGCGCATTTGGAACAAAAACTCACATTTTTCTGGGATTCCTTCATACATATTGGCAGTGAAATCTAGTGCTTTTAAAACAATGACTCTTCTTGTTGCAATATAAAGAGAAATATAGCACTACCACTTCATAATATTTACCATAGTTAAGTAAAGACAGACCAAAGTTTTTCAAATGTCCACCAGCATTTAAAGCCACTGTTTTGGGATGTCCAAGGTGAAGCTATTTAGTGAATGCCAAAAATAATGAGGGCTTTTAAATTGGTTTAGAACTCCATGTCCAAATATGCCTAGACTTTGTGCTACTTTAGATCTCCATTTTGCAATTTAAATTCATGTCTCCTACCTGTTCAGAGAGGAAAGTAGATGATTGTAAAAGTGCTGCCTGGAATTTAAAAAAAAAAAAAAAGGCAGCATGGCACAGTAAGAAAAATAGCTCTTTCGTATTTGGGGGAGGAAGTCAACCTGCAAATCCGTAAATTTAATTTTGAGTAGTGTTTTGATTGTTGGGATTTCTTCAAAGAGATGCTGAAGTGCAAATGGACATTCATAATTTTTTCAGGGGCATACTGAAACAATGAAAGAGGTTTCTTTTCCTGATTCTAGACCTAAAATATGTGACTTTAACATTTAAAATTGACCCACTACTTTTGCGGTGTAGAAAGAAATGGCACAGCGCCTTCTACCCTGCCCTGTGGGCAGTAAGATGAGATATGCTGCAGTGGCTGCAGAAGGTGGTATGACAATGCCAGCTCCCAAGGAGATGTATTTGAGCTGACCTATCCTGCCTATGGTGTCCTCATATTTCTTTCCTTTCCCCTTTGCCTTTCATTATAAGGTGTCCCAAATCTGTAATTTACAACATGCTGTTCCAGTTTTGTTCTGATATATTTGCTACAAATAAGTAGGAGTCTATGTGTGTCGATAGCTCCCTGTGGCGGTGTCAGGCCTATGAGATGAGGGGAGCAGAGGCACCCACAGAATGTAACATGGCTTATGTCTTAATGTGACATTTATTTGACTCAGAAAGGCAATTGATTAAAGGCCCATCAGACCTTTGCCATCATGTATTATGTATTTATCCAGCAGGGGCGGTTTATAACAGCCCCTGACAAATCCCATTATTTTTGTTGCAGAACTTCATAATATCGATAAAAAGCATTAATGATACTCCGGGACGTGAAGCGTTAACACCACTGGTGTAACACTTCCTGCAGCAGTGGCAAAGCCATTTGTCTGTGGCAGAGAACATGTGCCTTCAACATTTGCACAAAGGCACCAGTTTATCATTGTTCTACCTCTGCAGGGCAAGGCGGTTTATGTGGAAGCAGCAAGCTGGCTTCATGGTAGGCAGGCATGTGGAAACCCAGAACCGAAATCCCTCTTCAGCAGCGCTTTGCTGTGTGACCATGCATAAGTTGTTTCCCGTCTGTCTGCCTTTGTTTCTTGACATGTAAAACGAGTCACATACTCTCTTGCTTCCTTAAATCAGGCTTATTCCACAGCCAGGAAGGTGCTTCTCCATTCCCAAATTAGCAAGCGCCATAGGAGCCCTACTATATTTCAGGCGTGTGCGTAGAATTTGTCTTGTTTGTACTGGTTCTCTCCTTTCTCTCTGGTAGTCAGGTCCTTCAGGCCACTGATAATCTGGGTTCTTTTCAGTAGCAGAAAAAGTATAATTGTGACATTTTTACATTAGAAGTTGTAGTGGTACCTCTCAAGCATGTTTCTTTTCTAGAGATAACAGATTTGTTCTGCCCTCTGCCTCAGTGTATAGCACCTGGGCTCTTTTTTCATATGCCTACCCATAATTTGTTGATGATTTAGTCTTTATCCTCCTCCCCAAGCTTACACAAGTGTAAGTCTAATTATGCCACCAGGGTTTTGGAGGTGGAAGGATTTCATGGATCTCTCCCCCAAACTGTATTCCCACTTAAGAGGAATACCATTAATCTCTGCTCCACTTGAATGTCCTCAGGACTTTGAGAGAAGGAGGTGTATTCTTGATCAAAAATTATCCTTTTCATGGAAGAAGTCTTCCAACCAGCCTTGAGCCTTTCACTCATAATGTCAGCAGCATGTAGTAGTATCAACAGTGCTTTACAGTAGGATAAATAGCTACAGTAGGACACTTCTTTTAATTCCAGAGCACTCCCCATTCAGATGGAACCCATACAATATTGAAAAGTTATCTGCTGTTAGCTTTGATAAGTGCAAATCAGAAGTGCACCAGAGTGATCCAGATACAAGGAAGTTGCAGGACATGTTAACCTAATTCCATGAACATCTGTCCATTGTTTTGAAATACATTTCTGATATAACTGAGTTGTACTGAGCTCCAGCATAATTCCTATCAGATTCAGCACTGACTGATTCTAATTCTTGTTATTTGACATCCTAGTTTAAAAAGAGGGGAGGAGGGGTGAAGAAGGAAAAAAGTGCAAAAAGTGCCATTTATTCCCCAGCTTCATGAAGACGTATTTGGTCAAGTAATGATGACCTAAGGGAAGCTGAGCAGCATCTTACTGATCTCATCATAGTTATGAGAACCATCCATCATATGGTCAGTGATTTGTATGTCAAAAGACACCCAGCAGTATTCCAGCCTGCCAGTTGCCAGTTTCTGAGAATATGTATTCACTTTTTCAGGCATGATGATCCTCAAATAGTCTTTGATATCTATGTATATGTCCCTGCTGTTGGTACTTGTTCACCACCAAACTGTCATCTGTTACCACTCTGAACCATCATCACGAAATAGCAACTAATTAGCACCCTCTGAATCCCTTTATTTAGTTCATGTGCTTAGTGCTGTTTGGCAGATGAGGAACAACAGTGATTGCTACATCAGGAACAGGGAGGAGGCATCTTTTCTCAGGTTTCTTAAGCAGCTCTCCCCTTACTTCAGAAAAGGATAATAACCTCCAGGTCAAGCTTATTCATAAATCAGAAATGAACATTTGCAAAATGCCAAAAAAAGTCTACATGTAATAAGCCTTATGTTTACAACAGCTTTCAAGAGTTAGCATTTTTCAAGAATTATCATAATTAATGTAATAAACAGACATGCAAATTATCCAGAAGAATCAGTTTATCTGCTGCTGAAAATAAGGAGGTTCTGAAAGGGAATGGTCACCTACACAGCAATCTGAGACAGGAATGGAATATTATTTCCCCAGCTTTTACGTGTTTCCTGAAGGAAGGGAATGTTCCAAAAAAGAAAACAACATGGGCAGAGGCACTTTATTTGGCATTTGCAAATGAGAGAAGTGGTGAAACAGCCTCGAAATGGCAGTAGAGCTGAAATTCTACTCTGATGTGTTTATAGAAATCACACTGTATATCTGGGAGTACACCTTGGGATGAATGTTCTTGAACAACTGCCACAACTTTATTATTTATCTGAAGACAGAGCCATCAAATAGAATTAAGCAATAGATGTACATAGAAAAAAAAAACCCTCCTTATTTAAAACAAATCTGATAATATTCATGGATTTGTTCTAAAACATCTGTGATAAAAATAGACCCGGTATCCATAGGGTTTATGGATACAGAGACATAGCCAGGTTAAAAAAAAGGGGGAAAATTTGGTACCAATTTTTCATTCAAGCATTAATTTAAGTGTTGACATTCAAATTGTTTAACAAGTAATAATGGCTGCACATAGCTGTGAACTTGATGTGTGGATTACAACAGAGGCACGTCTGCAACCTACTTTCTAACTGCAATGCCTACAATACATCCACTGAAGCTGGATGAGATTGAATTTAAGATTGGCCAGCATGACAGCTGAAAATGTCAGACCTTTCTGCCATTATGCATACTAGCAGTCTCTTTGTTCTGGGTTATTTTTCACTTACTTAGTGTAATATTATGTACTGATTGTTAGCTTTTTTGAAAATATTACAGATTACAGCAAAAAAAATGGGTTTTAACTAGACAGTTGTAGGAGCATAATATTTTAGATTTCGCTAGAAAAAAGAAGGGGACAGAAAGAAAATGCAGTTGTTCAAAGTGCTTTTACCCCACACTGGCATAATTTAATATATTTGGATGGAAAAGATCACCTTTCTGAATCAGTAGCAGCATTTCCTACAGCAGTTTGAATACCAACCATCAAAATATTAAGACAGACAAGTTTGTTAGGTTGAAATCACTGTGCAAAATGGTAACAAGTACTGAGTGTGGCAGAGTTTTTCAGAATATTCCGTTTGCAGTTCTGGTAAATTATCTTCCAACTTTGGCAAGCACATTGCTATTCTACAATTATATCACCAAATGTCTCTCTGTCTTTTCTGAAATGTATTGTTTAGTCCTTCTCCTAGAGCAGAAATCCTCTTTGATGCACCCTGCTTTAGCATCATGTTGTCTATCTCTCTCCATAAAATGTACACACCAGATATAAGATAAAAATGGTACCAAGAACAAGTTGTGCTGGTGGAGTGGTTACTATGAAACACAGTATCCAGAAATACATGATTTTCCAAAAGTCACCTCCTGATCAAGGCACCATAGATTTGACTATTGAAACTGGCACCAAAATATGAATGCTCACGGAGGTCTACATGCCCAACCATGTGTCCATATTCATACTGAATGTCCTATGTGTGAGACACAATGATTGAAAATGAGCTTGAAAGAGTATCTCCTCCATCTCCTTTTCCTTTCCGCCTCTCCCACTTAAAAAAGAAGTGAAACTCATCTGCCATGTAGTTCATTTGTGTGCCATTACTGTGTAACATGTCAAAGCACTTGTGAGTCTTCAGGCCATGCTTCATGAAGGCTGTTTTACCTTTTGGTGGGAATGGGAACTCTTAGACATAAAAGATTCACAGCGTATTAAGAAATAATGTTTCCTTCCTCTGAAGTTCACTGCTGCTGCTTTCCATCATTTTGGATAATATCATGCTGAATATGGTTCACAAATTCAGCCCCCCAGGTAATATTTTCATTTCATATGTTTGCATGCCCAAGATATTAGATTTTTATACATCACTGAAAGGAAATGCTTTTGGATTTGAATAGATCTCACTCTCTCCCATTCCATCATACTGAGTTTTAAGTTTAATAGAATATCTGTATCAGTTTTCTGAATGCCGTTTTCTAATGTTTTAGCTTCTTAAGCATACTCTAAACAGCTTGATTTTTCAGGGACAAAATTGGAATCCCAACTTCAAATAGCATACAATTTAGAAGTATTCATGCTTCACTCAGTCACCAAAGTAAGGATCAATTGCAACATTTGGATCTGGATGTGTATTTAAATTTCATATTTTTCATATTTTTCTATGTTCACTTATCCTGGATATCTGTAAAAGGGATTAATTGCATTTCACTTTTTGTAGTAAATCCACTTTTGCATGAAAGACAAAAAATAATGTGTTACATTCTGGATGCTCTGCAATATGCACTGAAGGTTGTGAAGGAAACCTACTATGTGTCATCAGCATATAACCAACCCCAAAGAATGAAGTGTTTCAGACATTGGTTTTCAATTTTTACACTTAAAAAATCCTTCAAGTTTTGGGATTTAGGGCAAATTTCTTGTGTGAATGTCCACGCATACTTAGCATGGTCTAGTCACAACATTAAATAATTCAATTTTGCTCCAGAAGGCTAAAACAAAGATACAGCTTTTCTTCCAGTGGACTTTAATGGAAAGGTAACAATTCAAGTCATTGAAATACGCGTGGACTGAGGCATGCCTCGAGGATGATTGTCAAAAGTACTGTGTTTTTTCTTAGCTTGTTGAAAATAGATTGGCAGATCATTTATTTTGGAGGCTGCAAATTAATCTCACATTGATACCTTCTGCTGTGACTTCTGTGGCACTGTCTTCACCTTCTATCCTGGCGTGGCTGTGCTTTGATGCACGTCATCCTGGTACATACAGTGTGCCAGGGCAACACTATCACCTTGCTAAGGGTCAGCCCACTTTTTCCTATTGAAGAAATTCACAGTACGTCATAATCTGACTAGATGAAGAAAAGCATGTAGTGTGTTCAGGGAGAAGCAATGCTTTTGTAAGTGCTTCTGTTCACCAAGTATTTCTCCTCCACACCGTATCCAGCAGCATTTTGTTGGGAGACGGGGTCCAGCATTCAAAGGAGATCTAAGGTATTCAGCAAACAGATTTTGTGGATGAATGGCCATCCTGTTCTGGGAGTAAGAATATTTTAAAAGCACAAAACTGAACTACATATTTAATTCAACTGTATAAGTAAACTGCTGAGTGAGAAGAAGAGAACCATAGAAATAATATTGAAACATTACAGATGAATGAGGCCTAAATATTGCTAATGAGCAATTTATTGAAGTTGACTGATCCCTTTATGGCTGTTAAGCATGCTCCCAATTTTTCCTAATCTATGGCCCCTCCCTTTGAGGCACCTCATAAAGAAATATTACCTACTCCACCCAAATCTGAGCAAATACAAAATGCTATTTTTTTAACTAAAAAATTATGGATATATAGCCTTCACCTTGCCCAATAATTCTTTCTTTGCCACTGTTCCATTCCCCCTTCAGGTTAGCACTTATTCACCTTACAGTCCTTTTGCAAATCTTGATCTAAACTCATAATTTCCCTTGTGATACTCTATCAAATACTCTACTGATAAATTAAATTTACTGCATTTCCTTTGTCTAGATAATCAGTTATCTTATCAAAGAAAGTGATCAGGTTAGTCAACTACAAACTACCTTTGGCAAACTCATGTTTTGTTTTATCCAATTTTCCATTTACCTTCATACCTCTTCCGTTATTTTTTCCTTCAACATTTGCTGCACTCATACTATTGAAGATTCTGATGTTACATCAACATCAAACAGGTGTGAGATCAGAATCAGTTTCAATGTGCTGTAGCACAGCTTTGCAAAAGGCTGTTCATTCTCATGTCTGCAAAAAGCTAAGTTCTCATCTGTCAGACAAATAAAATATCATTTTTTATTTTTCATTGTCATTATAGCAAAGGGCAGGTGAGCTGATTTTGAGCATTGGCTGGTGAATGTTTGCAATGATGTGCAAAAGGGTTTCTAGAGATAGAATCAGAGACATCTACCTGCACATGAGAGTGCTTGGGCACTTGCATTAGCAAAACCTTAATGTATGTATCAGTAATGAAAATCTTAATTAAGAACGCTGCATCATTGTCCATGAACACTCTTTCTTTTTCTGTGTGTGAAGTCCTTTGTGTATTGCAGCATCTACCTGGTCCAGACAGACAAAGCCCCTTAAAGAGTGTGTCTGGCAGATCTTCTCTTGATTACTACTGGATTTACTACTAGTAAATGGCAAACTCTTACTCTTCTTTTGTCTTGACACTGGAACTCAGAATAGTAGAGCATATAGCATAACATACAATTTGTTTGGATTTTTTCTACTGCTTTTTCCACTTCTTTGTTATGTTGGTGGGTTTCAAAATCCAGTAGCATTGATTAGAACTGAATAGTGTAGCTTAGAGTTGCCAAAATGTCAATGCCAAATGACACCTATTTACCTGATGGCACATCTTTTCCTTTAGAAACAATACACTTGCCTAGGCCATGTTCTGTATGCACAACTAAGTGTGCTAATGGGATGTGACGACTCAGATTTAAATCTCCCTAAACTCAGGAAATTTAGAGTTAAGGTTCCCACAGCAACCTTACCTCTGCCCTTGCTTACAATAGGGTTTCTTACTGATCCCTACCTGTGGGCTTTACAATGCAGATAGTACAGAGAGAAGACAGTGCAATGGATAGGAACTGCTTTTTTCCCTGTAATTGTATTCTAGTGACATTTATTTGTTGAGCACTGCTTGTATGTTTAATGTGGTTTGAAACACATTCAGAAAACCTCTCAAAGTAGTGGACATACAACTGAGTTATAGGTGTATTGATAAAAGTACATGAAGATGTGTCTTCTGACATTGATGGTTTCTGTGGACTCACACCTGCATGGTAGGAGGATATGTCCCAGGAAAGGCAAGAGCAGGAGGGTGCTGTTATTTATTTTGAATAAGAAACAGCTATGGAGTCTCTTCTTGTCTGTACAAATCAGCACAGTTGAGTCTCATATAAAAACCTATAAATGCAGTGACTTTCCTTTTGCATCTTTAGAAAGAGTTCCTCCAGCCTGACAGAAGAGTTCATGCTGAGGCCAGTGGTTCATGCAAAGTCATGTATGCCTTTACGTTGTCATATAAAAAAATAGTTCTGAGAGCAAAACCCATGTAATCCAGTAATCCATCAGACTACAGCTGCTGTTTCAGCCTTCACTAATATTCTCAAAACCAACACTTATTCCTCTAAGACATTAGAACCTGGAATATTACAGATTAAATGAAGTGAGATCTAAAGATGATTAGGGGACTGGAGCATCCCTCTTATAAGAAAAGGCTGAAGAAGCTGGGCCTTTTTAGGCTGCAGAAGAGATGACTGAGAGGGGATCTTACCAAGGTATATAAGTACAGCAGTGTGCCCTTGTGGCCAAGAAAGCCACAAGGTATCCTGGGGTGCATTAGGAAGATCATTGCCAGCAGGTCAAGGGAGGTGATCCTGCCCCTCTACTCAGTCCTAGTGAGGCACATCTGGAATGCTGTGTCCAGTTCTGGGCTCCTCAGTACAGAGGGACATGGAGCTCCTGGAGCAGGTCCAACAGAGGGCAACAAAGATGATTAAGGGACTGGAGCATCCCTCTTCCAAGGAAAGTCTGAGGGAGCTGGGTCTGTTCAGCCTCAAGAAGAGATGACTGAAAGGAGATCTCATCAGTATCTATAACTGTCTGAAGAGTGAGTGTCAGGAGGATGGAGACAGACTCTTCTCAGTGGTGCCTAGCAATAGGACAAGAGGCAACAGGCAGAAAGTTCCACCCGAATATGACTTCTTTACTGTGTGAGTGACCATGCGCTGGAGCAGGTTGCCCAGGATGTTGTGGAGACATGTCTCACTGGAGACATTCAAGAGCCATCTGGATGCAATTCTGGGCAGTGTGCTCTGGGATGACCCTGCTTAAGCAGGGAAGTTGGGCCAGATGACCCAGTGTGGTCCCTTCCAACCTTACCCAGTCTGCAGTTCTGTGAAATGGCTGATTCGTAACTGCTTGGTATCATGGCAGTGCATTTCTGTCTATGCCGAATATCAACAAGGAAACATCTCCATCTGAAATGATGCTGTTCTATACTGAAATGCAAATATGCAATAATTAAAACTGTAGAAGTATGTAACACCAAATTGAATTCAGAATCTCTATGGAAAGCTATGGCTATCACAGCAGAGTGCCAGGTGTTATGGGCAAGGTGAAAGGATACGGTTGTCCTTGTCCCACCTTAAGTGCCAGTTCCAAGGTTTTTAGCAAGTACATAATCATAGGTTTGTACTAGTAGTTGAAGCATGATCTTGAAAGCAGACTGTGCTGCCTTCATGTTTTCTGACCTTATTGCCAGCTATTAGTTCACCAACCATTAAAATTCATGGTGACTGGCCTGGGCTTGAAGAGAGCGACCTTGAGCCACTTGCCAGCAGACAAGGCTGAAGAGTGCGAGTGTCCAGCTGTTACCAGTCTCTCTGGAGTGCATGCAGCCAAGCTGGGTCTTGTGAAAACACCAGGCTAGAGCTTTAGCCGTGCTCTTCCAGAGTGCATGTGTGTATGTATGCAGAGTGCCCCATATGCAGGTCCAAGCTTGCTCCCAATGTAAACAGTGTCCCCCAGTCCTCCCTGTTACAGCTCAGCTCAGTCACAGATTGCAAGAATAGTGTCCTTTTTTTTCCTGGTTTTTTTTTGTACTGGTCATTTACACAATTGACTGTCTACCATTAGAAAAGCGTAGGTCAGTGTCTGGGAGAATATTTAAGAAAATAAATATTTTTTAATATGGTAAAAACCTTTTCATTTCAAAACTAAACGGTTTCAAACATGTCAGTGCAGCTACTTCTCTTTCAGGACTATGTACGTGTCAGGTTTGATGTTTTAAAACAAAGCTGTGTTATAATTATACGAGCATGTTTGAGAAAAAAAAGCTTATGGAAAACTTAACAGCTGGAAACTGTTTTTTACATACTTGGATGACTCAAGAGCAGCTGAATGGCTTTTTGCAAAACTTTACCAAAAATGACATTTCTGGATTGAGACAAGGCATGAGAAATAGCAGCTGAAAAGGTAACGGTTTCACAAAGGTATGAGCAAATATAGACAGAGATTATTTAATTCTTCAACTTCCACTGTACAGTCATTAATGTAATGCTATAAAAATAAAAGGATTTGTATTTATATAGGTTTTCAAGGATTTGAAAGATCTGTACAAGACTTTAAGGAACTAAGCTTTGTAGATGAGAGTTAATCAAATATTAATATTTATATTTCATTGGAATACCACGTATTCAAACAGGAAAACAAAGACATAGAGAAAGGTAGAGGGCTTGCCAGACTTTACACAGAAAGAGAAGAAGACCACATTTAGCACCAATGCCTTTGGATCACTCAGCTTGGCGTGAGAGCACGCTTGGCATTGGGGAGCTCCTGGCTTACCTCTCTCTCTGACTCCCATTTCAGGCACACCCAGCTTGCAGGTGAAGAGCCTCACTCACACACATGCACTGGGCTCAGATACTCAGCTCCCTTCTTTCTGTCTCCCCACTTCATTCCCAAAGGCAAAGTCTGACAAATTCTGCCTGCTGTGATTGTGAAGCTTGGCCATATTCAAATATCACCCCCAATTGCACACATACATATACTCCTCCTTCTCTCCTAGTGCTCCTGAGGACTGTCAGGGTGAGAGAGCTGTCACCAGAAACCTATTCTAGGGTCTTTTTCAGTGCATGGTCCAGTCTATAACTCAGTAACAATCACTTTACTGTTTGAAACCTCAGTCACTGAATAAATACGATTTTACTGCTGCTTAGTTTGGATGTTGAGCTGTATTGGAGGAAACTGCTCTTCTTTCATGCTGAATTTTTTTTCAGGGTGGTGTGTGTGAAAAATAACACAAATAGGAGTGTTTTTGGATGGTCACACTGAACAGTCAGCAAGAAGAAAAGAACAGTATGGTGAAGGGGAATCTGTTTGTAGTGAAAGCAATATGAGCCTGTGGTTTGCTAATGGGACCAAGAACATGGATTTTTTACTTTAACCCTAGCAGTATAACTCCCTCCAATGCTGAGGAAATCACTTGATCTTCTGTTGCTGCACCTCAGTTTCTTCTTTGTGTTGGTGACCACCGTGACCCAACTCAACAGAATACCATTCCTCTTGAAGTTCAGATATTATCAGAGGTTTTGTAGAGATCTTTTCTAACCTAACAAGCCCACTCCTTGTCAATGCTCAGAGTGTCATTTTCTTACTTTTCCAGCTAAACAGGCTTTTATGACTTTTACTTTCTTAACTGTGCAGAATCACCAATTCTGAGAGCAAGATCAAGACCCCGTGCTGCCTTGTGCGTTATGCAGATTTTCAGTAGCAACCCCAGGTTAAGAATTTGGTGCTGATATTTTCAGTGGGACATAAATATAATTTCATTTTGTAAACGCAGTTATCTGAGCTTCTTGAGAAATGCTAATCATGAGACATTGCCATCTTTGCAGGCACATTTGCAGTAGCACTAGATTTGGTTAGATTTAATCTATGCACATAAACTGTGCATTCACATGAAGAAAAAACTTCAATTTAGCCAGCTAGGAGCACCTAACTCCACAAATTCCCTCAGCAAAAGCAGGGTGTCATCAATCTTTTCTCAGCTTTTCTGAAGTTTTGGCTGTGTGCCCTATGTGTTGACCATCTTGCTCATGAACGGCCTCAGTTTTGTTTTCCTGTTATCATTTCCACTTTGAGGTGTCTAGTGTTGCAGTGGTTCTCACAAGAAGCTGTCCTTGTACTCCTGCCAAAACCAGAATCACAGCCTAAGCCAGCCTTTAACTGGGCATTAGAAGGAAATGACACTCTTCTCATTTTGCTAGCAGTATCACTTCCTCAGCTTCACAAATCATTATCTGATCCAAAACTTCTCTGTTACTGTGTTTAAGTGTTTTGCAGTTCTTGTACCTAAAAAAACTGCTGAGCAGTGTTGTTATGCATCTCTCTCCTTCTTGTATGTGTATATCCTGTGCACCAGGAAGTGCCAGGATCATGGATCTTTTTATTAGAACTCATCAGTTTTTGCTTTCCTGAGTCATCTTTTAGATTGTATGATTTTTAAATATTTGTTGGCTAGAGGATGATATGTTGAGATGACTGGATAGAGAAAAGAGGAAAAGAATTACTAAAAGGCAGAAGTCAGGAAGTTGGGTAGTCTGTTGAAGATAAATCCTATCCTAGACAAAAAGTTACATCCTGTAATGCCCAGGGCAATTTGAGTATAACAGAGTTTCAGGCTGGCAAACTGTCTGTTTTTCTGCAAACTATTATGAACAGAACTTAAAAAAAAACAAAAACAACCAACCAAAACAACACAAAAACAATAAATAGAAGATTAAATACAATTACATTTGAACTCTGGTGGAAGTAGGACAAACAAATCTAGTAAACAGTCTTGGAAAGTATTTCCCATTATAATCCTTACAAGAACTGGCATGATTTAAATAGCACAGGTGTATATGGGATGCATTTAGGAAGCAGCAGAAACTTCGCAGCATCCTCTTTGTTCCCACTCCACCTCCAGCAGGCTTTTGTTCCTCAGCGTAGCTGCCTTTGCTGGACTGCATCTTAAGCTGTTGCCAGTTTTGGCTGAAAGTTTTCAGACTTCATCACTGAAAAAAAAAGTAGGGAGAGAAACAATTAAAAGTTTCATTTTTCTTGCCTAATTGAAACAGCAAAATTGGTTTGGCTGTTTTGGCAAGAGAGGCAAGGCAGAAAGTACAGCCTCTCCCATTTTAAATAACATAACTATTTTACAGCCCACTTTGCACAAATGGAGCCACAGTGGTAGGCAGGATGGGTTGTGAGAGAAAGAGACTGTAAGGAGAAGCAATGCAATCTCTTGCATCTATTAAACAACAATATGGATATTTAAATTTCTATATGCACAAAGTTTTGTTGAGCTTTCATAGCAAGGCTGTGCTACCTGTATATGTGTGGTCCACCTGCATATATTCACAATTTGTGAATTCGTGAACCTTTCCCTCCACCCATTTACAGTTTACCCAGGGATTTAGCAGAGTTTTGCAGTCTCACAGAAGTCTGGCTTGTCAGATGTAGCCTTAACTGAAATTGGTTTGTATTGCAACAGGATTGGTGGGAGGATCAAAGTCTTACTGTAAAATAAAAGGAGGGTTTTGGTTTCTGTGTGCTGAAATGTTTCTATTTCCCTTCATTTTTTTATTAGTGTATTAAGCAATTGAGTTCTCCGGTAGTAAGCAAAATACTGTACCAAAGCGGTTATTAAAGAGAGGATTGCCTCTTTGGTTACTGGGAGAAGGGGGTGCATGTTTCTTGTACGAAGGGTCTCAAAAACTGTGTTCTCTTAAAGTTGATCAGCATTTTGTTTTAAAATCACAGAGGTGTGTACATAGACAACATGATATATCTGATAATTCTAGCTTACCCTGAAGAACCTGTGGTCGGCTAGAAATTTGGCAGATTGTCTCTCAGGTCAGGAAGTAGTTCTGGTTTACAAATTTAAAAGCCAAAATCTGTTTTAGTATTTCTTAAATGTCAAAACAACCCTCTGACCTTGAAAATTACTTTCTCTGTATACTTTTAGGGTTTTTAAGCAAAAAACAGGCCTTTTTCCTAGTGAAATATGGTAACCTGTTAGTCATCAAATTGAGAATTTAGAGAAGAGAAAGCGACACTAACTCATCTTTCCTTTTGCCTGTGCAAGAAGGGGCTTCATTCGTATCAATGGCAGCTGGAGGGAAAAAGACTTGCTAATCTTTAACTGTGCTTCCAGTTTATTTCCATAATGTACAGTGTGTCTTCTTGAATGACAAGTCCTCCATCTGCGGTGTTTCAGACCTTATAACAATAATAACTGGGAGGACAAGTTTCTCTGCTATCAGAAGTAACCTCCAGTGCCTTGATTTTGGTCTGTCCCCATGTAAGCACGGCAGGAAGGTAAAGGCCATCTTTAGTGCAGCTGGCCAGTTGCACGCTTCTGTAACCCAAGCTGATAATTTCTGACCCTTAATATGATCCATTGAACTTAAATATGACATTTCAGCAGCCCATTTAGTTGATGTATCTTCAGTATTCTCCTTTTCCGGAAAGTAATTTGGCCACTTCTGGTGGAAGTCTGATGGTTTTCCCTCCTCTGAAAATATTCCCTTCCTTCATCCCTTCTTCATCCACATCTTCTTCTTACTCTAGCATTTCCATTTAGAAAGCAGGCATCTGTGTGGTGCCCCTGTTTCCATCCTGCAGTTCTCACTGTGAATGAGAAGTAGCATGGGACAGAGCAGTCTGAAGCCCATCTCTCTTCCCTGGAAGTGGAGCATAACACATCCTACCTGTTCCCAGATGCTGCTGCTCTGCGCAAAAGCGACTTCAGATCCTTTTGGTTCTGATATGATGAACCTCAAAACTTCTTACGGTGTGAGCTCTGAACCTCTTCTGCCTCAGTTATTCATAGTATGTAAAATTACTGCATTCTCCAAGACTTTCTATCCAAGGAGTTGCAGTTACTAAATAATTGTTAATGACTTAGCTTTCCCTGGATTTTGTGGATGGATTTCCATGGATTCTGTGAAGTAAGGGGGTCATATTTTCAGCACTTAGCTTCGGAGGAAACTGAGGCACAGGATGAATCACTTCTGGATTTAACAGAATACCAGAGCACAGATTTCTTTGAATTTAAGTGTCATTTTAAAAGATTTTCTGAGAAATCAGTTGAAATGTCTGCCTCAAGTAGTCTACTGAAAAGTATTTTATAAATAACTGAGTGGTCTTTACAACAATCGATTAATTAGGTACCATTGTTATGCAGAGATGGGAAAACCAAGGCATAGTGTTTGCTTAAGGTCAAGCAACCTGAGAGCTTATGCTCATGGAGTTAAGCAGCTTGCTTTTCTTAGTCTATTGTGATTATATTCCTTCTTTTCTCCACGTAGTTGATCATTTAAAAGATTGAACAAGGCTCTTCGGAAAAGAGATTAAATTTTGAGGTGTTGGCTGTAGTGTTCCAAGGTGATGGTTGTCCACCCAGTTTACAATGTAGTATTATAAATTATGAAGTAAATTAAAATGCTGAAAAGTAATATGTGCTTGTTGATATGCCAGTGTAATACAGAAAAAAACCACCTACTGCTGATCTGTAGTTAAATTATTTAATCTAGAACTAATCTACTGCTCAATCCAGTTTTGAAAATGGAATAGTTTTATCGTTGAAAATAATTAATTGTTCAAACCCATCGGGCTAAATCCAGCAGTGACCTAAATGGTAGAATTACACATCAGACACAAGTGTGTGGGAAAATAAGTACCAAATTAATATATGTTGCCCTGATTCTCTCTTATCCTGGCCAGTATCACACACTTTTATTGGTAGGGTTTTTTGCTTGTGCTGGCTTTGCCCCCCAATTCCTCCCTCCAGCATTTGAGTTCCAGCACTTTTATGACTATCTCACAGGGAAAGTTAGTAGAGGTTTATATTGTCTCTGCCCTGCATCCGTTTACACCCATTCTGTGACCTGTGATGGGGCTCAGGCCCAGCTGGTCCTGGCGAAGAGCTTTGCTCAGTAGGGCTGACTCCACGTACGGCAAGGGGAGCTTCCTGCCAGACCATTCTGGATGACCTTAGCTGAATTGCTACTGTTCACCCTGGTGTGAAGGTGAGCAGATCTCGGCCCAGTAGCCCTCAGTCATGAGGTGTTTCCAGCACCTCGTTTCAGGAAAAATACCGAACCCCTTGGAAGAAAAAGAAAAAAAAGAAAAGTGCTTTTTTTCTCCCTCTTTCCAAACGCTTCCGCAGAACAACATGGGGAAAAGGAGAATAGCAAGTATTCAATGGGAAATTTTTTCTTCTTTTTTTTTCTTCTTGGAGAAAAAAAATCCCCCCACAAATCAAAACAAGATGGAGCGCTGGAGCCCCACCTGCTGACTTGAGGAAACAGAGAGAAGGAAGGGAAGATGCCTGGTCCTGTGCCAAGCATTCAGCACTGGGCTTGTAGCACTGTGATGTGGCACTTGAAGCTCTAGGGGCCTGGAGCCAGCGTTACAAATGCAACAAGAACTCTCATGAAAACGAGCCTCTTAACAGCATGTTGAGCTGGTCTGTGATGGCCTCAGGAAATCCCCCTGGCTAGACAGGGCCTTTTTATCCACTACATTGCTCTGACTCAAAGAGAAATCTCACGTAACTTCCTTGACCAGAAACTGAGCATGCATGTAGTCTGCAGCACAGGGCTTTGCAATTTCCTTGTTTTCAGTTAATTATTACCCTCTTTCTGCTCTGAAGAAGTCTGCCCTGCCTTTCTTTGCTGTCTCATCACACTTAGGGCCCAATGCTTCGAGCGTGTGTCATGTTCTCAGCCATCAGGCTTCATGCTATCCTTCCTTTGTGGTCAGATCCTTAGCTAATGTACACTGGCCTAGGGCCATTGATTTGAGTTGGGATTTTCAGTCGTTGAACATTTGGCCCTTTGAAGCCTAGAGAACTACTCCTTTTTAAAAGCACCACAACTGACACTACTTGTTTTCAGGCTCAGTACTAGCTACAAGCAAATGCTTGTGTATTAATTACAACAAAGAGCAAATCTACTTGACATTTGATTTTGTTTTTCTTGTTTCCTTGCAAGCTTGAGAATGAGCTGCTTTTGCCAAAAAAAAAAAAAAATAAATCAAAATGCATTTCACGCCTTTTTTTTTTTTTTAACTTGAAATAGGCCCCTTGGAAAAACTGACATGTTAAACACCAGGAAGAAAATGATTATTTGGACATATGGCTTCTCTTCCTGAACTTTGCAGAGAGGTTAGATAACGCTCTTTCACATCTTAAAAGACTAGACTGCTGCTACATTACTAACGTATTCTTATGTAATAATCTGATACTGATGATACTTTATCCAGTTCTAGTAGTGTAAGACTCATTTACGGTTCGGTCAGTTGTGAGGGATTTGGTTTTTTTACAGATTATCTTCTAATTTGTTGGTTTTTTCATTACACTGTCCTGAAGTAGAATATGGAATAAAACAGAATCATGCACAAAAATATATTGCAGCTCTGTCTTTCAGGAGGGTTTTGCATTGTATAGATTGTTTCTATTAAACACTGCATGATTAGTACAAAAGTAAAACCAAATTTTAAAATCCCACTCTTAAACTAAGAAAAACTCATCTGAACCCATATATTTACTTTTAAGATAAGGCTGTTTCATAAAGTGAACAATGTGTAAGAATTAAAATAAAGGTGTCAAACCATCTGAGATAGTGAAATATCACAGAAAGATTGTCATTACCCTTGTCACAACTAATGTTAGCAATCATGTAAGGTCTGCAGGTACTTGCAGAATGCGCAGTCATATAGATGAGCTGGCCAGAAAATAACAATGTCCCTCAGTGAAAATATTTGCAATTTTGGAGTGTGAGAATTAAACTTTATGAAACTTTTTCATAAAAAAACTAGGTTTTAAAAGACCAGGGCCAGGACTTCTCCAGTGGGTGAGGGAGTGTGGGAGCCTGTTCACTTCCAGGTCTCCCTCATCACATCCTTACTCACCTGGGTCTAGGGTCAGCATCTTTCTCTGACTTTGAAACTTTGAGTTTCTATCCTGGACCCAAGAAACTTCCCTAATAATACTTTCTGTAAAAACTATGTTTACCACAAGTTGTTTCATGTTCAGTGGCAGAGCTCTGCCATGGAAAATTGTGGATTCACAGAATTCTGGAATAATGAAAATCAGAAAGGACCCCTTAAGTCATCTGGGTCCAGCCCTCACCCTACTCAAAGCAGCATCAGTGAGGACGAGGTTACTTTTTAAAGCAGCTTGTTCATGTCCATGTATATCCTTCTTTATGTAAATATATATATATAAATATATGTGTATCAGTTTTATAAGTACTTATATCCTACTGTGCATTTTTTCAATAACCGTGTTTCTGAAACTTGAGATTTTTAGAATAATTTTAAGTTCGCTCAATGATAAGCAGAAACTCTTGATCAGAAACTGTCCTGCACAGGAATGAATGCGCAGCTGTACAGTCACTGTACCAACTCTTGCTGACCCTCATTCTTTCCTTTAATTGCAAGACCACTTTGTTTATTGACAGTGAGTAGTAGGGGCTTAAATATGTAACCTAAATCATAAAGTAATGCTGTAACCAAGGACTGGCATTGACTATTCTTAGACTGAACCCTGTTCCTGCACAGAGAGGAGACCCCAATTCTGCTACCCTGCATTTACTGCTGCTGTCTGTGGCACACAGAATGTTCTCCTAGATGGAGCAGTGGTCTAATCTGATGTGGCAGCTCCTACGTTTTTATCTTGTAAGTGCTTTACTTACATGAATTAATTCTGAAAACACTCCTGTGACGTTAGTCATTGTTATGATTCCCATTTTAGAGACCCTGTGTCTAATTCTTAATTATACTAATTCTTCCTTATGCTGGTGAGGTTCTGGATCTGTGAAAGGGTCTCCCAGTTCAGGGAGATGGATTGCAGAAATGTCAATGGCAAAATGAGAGTTCTTTGCCCTCTGGCAATTTTCTGTTTTTTCTAAGGTTGGAGAGAAATATTGGAAGATGAGTATAAAAGTGGCTCTGTTGATTTGTACTAGGGGCTACACAGGAGATGCATAGCTCAAGCCTGTAAGAGGTGTTGTGTTAGCCAAAATTAAATTATTGAGATTGTTGACACTTCTTTCAGTGTGGCCACAATCTCATCAGAAGAAAGTGAACACCACCTCTGCTGGCCCTTCTTTTCCTTTATGGGGTAACATTATCAGAAAATTGACAGCCTACCTCCCAAAGTAAAAAACAAACAAACAAACAAAGAGAAGAGGCAGTGAGCTTGAGGGAGGAAGGAAGAGACTGAAGTTTGCCCATGAATGAATAACAAGCCATTTTAAAAGTAGTAATTATGTGCTGTAACCAGAAGGACCTTCTGTCTTTCTCTATGATAAAACTACCAGTGAAATGTATTGCAAGATAATTAGGAGCAAACAGGCAGGAAAAATGAGTGATGTGCTACTCTTCATTTCCTGAGCCGGTCTTGTTCTAGTCAACGTGCAAGCTGCAGCTGTGTCTGTGGAGAGAGTGGAGGTGGAAATCAACCCTCTCTGTGTCTTCTTCCCTCATGGCTTCAACCAGCCCAAGGACATAATGGACAATTATATCAGATGCAGGAAATATTCAAAACTCTACACTCTCCTCTGGGTTTTTGGCTTCCAAGTCTAAGAGATAAAGTGGAATGTGCAGATAGAGACCCTTTTGCATCTGTCCCTGAGACAAAACTAGATGGTTGGACAGAGAAACCAGAAGCCCTTGGTGGGGTTATTTTGGTGGCAATTTCATGGTTTTGGTATGCTGAGGCTGTACAACTCCCCAGACTGCTAGCCATGCTGTTGTTCTTAAAAAGTTTTATCTAGAATGAGGAATATGAGAATAGTTACAGTTTTTACTCAGTATTGAGCCTATGGAAAAGCCTACGGAAACAACACTTCTTTAGATGAGAAAGACTGGAGGCAGCAGCACAATACCTGTCACCTCCAAATGCAGGAAATAAGGTTTGTGAATATGTGACAGGACCAAAGTTAGCAAGAGGGATATATACCATGTTTCCCGTCAGCATTTAGAACAGAAATGGGGCAGACGTCCGCTTTAAAGTTCTTCAAATCAGAATTATAATTGTCTTCCCATGAAAGTGTGTGAGAAAATTAAGCCTCCTGACATCCTGAAATACTTATGCTTCTTTCAAAAATCTTAGAATAAAATATAATAGAACGGAGTAGAATAGGCTGAATATAACACATGATGCTGTTTAAGTAATTTTCATTTTTTTTAATTTTGGAGCAGAGGTGAAAACAGTAACGACAGTATGGAATCATGATAGAGGGTAGAGAGTTAATGTTTTTGGTGTTTAAAAATCTTCTGAGACCTTCACAGTAAACATCCTTATAAACATGCAGAAAACATATTACCTGTGAAAGTCACCTCCTCATTTACCTGCTTCTTAACCAGTAATCAGATTTCCTTAATTTGTTGTAAAAACACACTTTTGAAATGTTACTTTTTGACCCAATGCAGCTGAGTACAAAGAAGGGCAGGAGTCTTGCTCTTCTCGTGTCTTCTCAACCATATGTTTTATAGAGTTCCCCTAGGTTGCACTGTTGCTTTTCCTCTGAAGGCAAGGGGATTGCACTGGTGCCCATGAGGGCATGGCTCACTTTTCAGCATCTTACTGTGCTGGTAATGCACTAAAACAGAAGAACCAAATGTCCCTCATAGACCAGTTTGCAATATTTTCTTTTTTTTTTTTTAAAAAAAGAGAGGTTCTCCCACAAAATAGGCCATTATATTTGAATTACCTAAGAGAGTAAAACTATGAAGCCTCTGTGATGTTTCCATTTACATTTCCCTATTGTCAACAAACGTCTGAAAGGAATTGCCTTGGGAACTGGGAACTGGGAACTGCACAGTGTCAGTAAAAGGTGCTTTAGGAACCAATCCTGGGGATTTCATATAGTTTAGGGTAGGGTGGAGGGTGCAGGAGGAGTTGGTCCTGGTAATCAGTGTAATAAGAAATAAGCTTGTATGTTTTACCCCAGAAAATCAAATTGCATATATGACAGAAATGAAGTAGATGCAAGGCATGGTACCTTTCTCACTTTAGCATACAAAGATATCTACTGAGCACAATGGTAAAAGTTAGGAATGATGCTTACCCAAAAGATAAGCAAGCAGTCGATTTCTGTAATAGGATGGACTTCCCAGTCTCTTTCACTAATTTTTTATGTATTGAATAATAACTATATTCACCCTCACCAACATGCTGTGCTGGTTTACATCTCAACAAAAAGCACAAACTCACAGCTGTTTATGAAGACAAGCCAATAAATCTAGAGGAATATATTTATACAACTCATCCTGAGATTACATAGTTAAATGCCATTTTTTCGAGTAGGCAGAGCTCCTTCTTTGCAAAGGAACCAAATTCCTCTCTGTGCCACCCAGATCTGTTGATTTCCCATTAATGTCAGCTCTTGTCAGCTCTACTGAGTGCTACAAGTTGCATTGCAGAATGTTTTATATACATTAAAGGAGTAAGTAGTCTGCCATTTCCATGTCCTTCTTTTGGCTGGCATTAAGTAATGCATGTAGAAGACAGAAAGTGAGGAGCAGTTCTGATGGCTCTTTCAGAAATCCTGTCATTTGCCCCTGGCAAATCCAGGTACAGTTTTCATAAAGATCTCTTCCAATTCTGTAGCAACACTTTCTTCCTATGGAGAAAGTATCATATATATGAGTTTGAAAGCTTGTTGCAGCACTGATTGCTTTTTCCATAGCAAAGAGCTAACTTTATTCAACTGATTAGACAGACTGAGCTTTGAATTATTGCTTCTTTGCCTAAATCTCCCTATACATGCAATGATTTATATGAAGGAAGAGCAAGCAAGAGGGTGCCATGCAAAACAAGAGATCATCATCATGTGTCTAAGTTAAAATCTGTGATAAAAATCTCAGGAGGGTTAGGTGATGTACATTTTCTGGAGCTCCCACTGGCCTTTTGCATTTATTTAGACTGTGGGTTGGCTTTTGGATGATATCCATGTAGAAAGCAGGAGGTCTTAGACTTGTGTATCTTCTAGTAGAAGGGGACCAACTGAGAGCCAGACTTAATAGTAGTGCTTGCTACATTAAGTGCTATAGGAAATTTGGGGATCACCATATCAGGAACACATGCTAATAAAATGTGTGCCACATAGTAAAAACTCACCTGGGTGAAATGCTGCTCCTTCTGATATCAATGGAAATTTCCTTTTGACCAGGGGTTGCTATGGCAGCAAGCACTGGAAATGAGAACAAGGACATTTTGATATGTCTACACTGTGGATTGCAAATTATGATATCCGAGTTAGTTTTAAACAGTCTTGCAAGGAGTGGTCTAGTTAAGGCAGCCTGGAACACCACGTGGCCTAATTTACTATACTAAGCAGTTTCCTTTCCTCCGTGCTGAAGGTCTGTCTGTGTCTGGGATAGAGCAGAGGTCAAGAGGCATTTGAGGGGATGCTTATTTTAGGGGAATGGGATGAGGAACAGGCTGCGATAAGGAGTAGTGTAGGGAGGGAGAAATAGTATGAGCAAAAGTAAGCTAGAAAACAGGAGATACAGCAGTCCATGGAGTCAAGAGAATGGAAGGGATGAAAGCAAAATCAACAACAACAGAAGATGTACGGGTTTGGGGACCAGCGACCAAAGGGTCTCTTCCCATGACAGTGCACTTTGCTCTGCTCCTTGGAAGTCAGCCTAGGGCTCCCGACTCTCAGCAGGAAGTAAGCAGTGTCAGGAAGACACTGTCAAATCACTGAATGAAGTTTCCTCACAGTCTTCCAGTGGATTGATCAGCTCGTAAGCACCGTTTTACTCGTGCTGCTGCTGACGCTGCCGGCTGAAGTGGTGAAGTTCTGTATTACAGCTCCACAGGTGCTAACCCACCTCAGCATCAGCAGCAACGTGGAAGAGCTTTTGATTTTTAAGTTGACTTTTAAAGAAAACCCTGAAAAATTATACTGAAAATGCATTACCATAATGTTAATGTTACTAAGTCAAACACTTAAAAGTTAGGAAATGCCACAGTTAATGTTGTTTGTGCCACCTTAGGGAGGGCCCCTTGTACCATTACCATAGCCTGTAATTACATAACTGCACACTGTTTCTTCCACTGAACCCCTGCATAAGGTGGTCAAGTCCTCTGCATATTTCGTTAGAAATGTAGCCCAGAGCTGTTCTGCTGCATTATTACTTTGGTACTGACCTAGGGAAGAGAAAACTACTTGTCTATGTCACTGTGCTCTACAAAATCTCCTCTTCTGGAAAGGGGTTGAGGCCTTTAATGGCACTGTGTTTCTCTGAAATCTCTTTTTCTGTTCCTTGGGAGCATCTTACCTTCCATGGTATTTCAAGTGTGAGCAACTCATATTGGGAGGCTGGGAAGAAAACTCATAAATAACATTTAACGGACCTTATTAAGTCCAACATCCCATTTGCTTCTGCAGTGCATCCCTCTCCTATTGACCCTGGTTAGGTCTTCCTATAATCTGTGCTGAGTCAACAAGCTCCAATGGGCTGGTAGGCAGGTGGGACACAGATACACAGCATGTGACATTTTCAATGGTGGAAAAGGGCAGGAACCCACCTTTTCCCATAGCAGAGGGTGATAGAAGGAATGAATAATAATGACACCTCCCATCAACTTCCCATTAATGACAAAACACATAAAACTGGTGCCAGTTTTGCCTGGACATGTATGTAGAAAATTAATATAGAGCGGTTGCTAGAGCCTCTGTCTCTTTTGTTTCTTCCTTCCTTAAGCATTTATACCCAAAATGCAGAGTGATGGGGGAATCACAGCACTTCCTCTCAAAGGCCAGCCATCAACCACGTTGTGAGTCCCTTCTCTACTTTCTTCCCATGCTTTTGAGCAGTGCTTGCAGGTTAGCCATGCTCATTTTAAAGCTTATATACAGCAGATGTTCACAGAGCTGATCAGGAATTATGGACTTGCTGCTGTAGCTGCAGCCCTGTATGAAATACAGAGAATGTATATAAAACACAGAGAATATAACTGCCTTGCACAATAAATTCACACACCTTCCTTGCTGCTATTCGCTCAGGAGGGGACATCAGAGCCCCTGATGAGGGGGTATTCAGTGTCCTGAAATCGAAAGTAGGTCCCTTGCATTTGACAAGGGAAAGTTCTGGTGGGGCAGGGGGGTGATGTCTGGGGGCTAAACATGCTGACAGCTTGCTGTCAGAGCAGCATGTTACTTGCTGCCTTCCCTCTCAGAAGGAGAGGCCACCTGCCCCACACCTTTGTAGAAGCAGACTTTAAAGAAGTGTCATAAATCTCTGCCTGGCCTGCCACACAGCACTGCCGCTGCCCTGGATATCACCGGGATTAATCCATTTGAACTGTACTTCATTTTGCAGCCCAGGGTAGAAGGAATAGATTGCTTTGACACCTATTTTAGGGTATAATTTCTCCACCTCCCTGGTGCCTGGGACTTGTCTTATCCCAGTACCCAGCACTGCCTTTTCACAGCATCTCCGTCTGTATCCTGCAGGTACTCGATTTGTCTGTGTTTGTGCAGACATGCATGGCAAGGATGTGCTCTCAGAGCTTGTGTAGTTCCAGAATCATAACATTCCAGTGATCCATCAGGAAAATTCAACTGAAGGGCAGCATGGTCTTGCTTTAAGTGAGCTGAAGTAGTAGGCACTCCTTTCCCCACCCCACAGGACAGGTAGTCTTTGAAGACTGTAGGAAGGTGTGGGTGTTTATTTTGGTGAGAGCTGCAGTGATGTGTAAAAAAGGAGAGGGAAGGGATCTCCCAGCTTTTTGGAGATGGCCTCTGTATAATGCCATTTAAATCTGTACTTTTTGTTTGGTGGTAAGTTTTAATAGTTATCCTTTGAGGATTTTCCCAGCGAGCTTATCTGAATACACCAACAGTCTTTTTTGTAATATTCGCATTTCCCCTTTGGTTCAGCCGAGCCCACTGACAGATCATTCAAATTCAATTGTTTTATGTCTAAGCCGAACAGCTAATTAAAGTAGGGATGATTAACCTGACTGGCAGTGTCGCTCTCTCTCCCTCGCTCTCTCGCTCCCTCCCTCCCTCCCTCCCTCCTGTTCCAATCAGTCTTTTTCTCACACTCTCCCTCTCTCTCTCTCTCTCTCTCTCTCTCTCTCTGTCTTTTGCTCTACTGTGTGTGTGTGTGTGTTTTTTTTTCCTCTCTCCTAAACGTGGTCTGCTTG